>NC_047534.1:15421512-15723596 GCF_012275295.1 Melopsittacus undulatus
AAATAAGATGTGCCACAGCACATAAACATGTTAGTTCTGATAACTCTCGTTAGAGCTCCATGTGGATGTGACACTTATGGGTACAAATCTAGAGTCTGACATGCTTTGCCAGTCATACAACTGCTTCTGAACCAAACATAGTCTTAACACTAGAAACCTGTTCTGCATAAATTGGCTGGCTTGCCTGATGGGCAGGTACAGTAAAAACCTATTGCACTTGCTATGCCTGCTCTTGAAATTGTGTTACCTCATCTGGGAAAATTCCCATACTGCTGCTGTCCTCTCTCTTCATCTTCCTGTCTTCTGTAAAATACTGACTTCTGCGTGGCTTAGATTGGTGTGAAGTTTTAAAAGTGATTCTTGATTAAGTGTAAAGTATTCCTGCATCTTCTGTGGCAACTAACTGCTGTTCCTGTCAGCACTGTTAGGTATCTGTTGTCATTCATCAGTTGCTGAATGACTGCTCATAACTAATTAGGCACAGGAGAGCCTTTTTTAGCTGCCTTCCCTGTTTTTTTTTATTTCTGCTAACAGGTATCGTAAGGGTTGGGAAAAGATTTGCATTGAAGGTTTTTACGAAACATCTCTGTGCTTTTAAAATAGCCTCAGCCAAACCCCAGTTTGGGCAGGGTCACTTGGTTTTATCAGAAAAAGGTGGTATTAACTGTAGTTAATTAAAAATAACAGTGATCTCCCTTGTTTTTAAGTGGTGTAGCTCAAGCACCCCAGTACTGCAAAGGCCCAAGTCTCTATGGCTGGATGGTGGGGTGATCTGTATTAGTATTTGCTCTTGAAGCCTCTTCCTATAGCTTTGGCTCCTCCATGAGCAGTGTTTCTTTTCAGAAACATGCCTGTAGGCATTAACAATAGTAAGTTTAGCAGCAAGTGCCTATAATTGTGAAAAACTTGGTTTAGACACTAATGCCAGCCTTGCACTGTATTTGTCCCCTAGCAGTCATCGGCAATTTAAATTGCCTTTCTGTTTGTCCTTTACTTACAGCTTCTCAATTGGATGATGAAACTTCACAAATGAAGTTTGAGTAGAAGCTAGTATTGGGTAAAAAAGGAAAAGAAACAGTTACTTAAGGAAAAATTTATAGCTGTTTTCACTGCTTGATTGCTGTAAGGACTGTGATGGGCTATTTGCAGTTCCCACTAGGGAACCTGACTAATCTTGTTAATGAGTAAATATGCTTAGATGGTTGCTTTGATAGTAAGTATGGTGGGAAGGGCTATAGCACTAGGAACACCACTAAGTATATATGGATAGTGTTAGCAATCCCTTTGAAGATAGGTATTCACAGCTTTTAATGTATTACAGTAAAAGTGATAAATGAATGCAATGCTGCCCCTGGTATGCTCATGGGCTTTTTTAGCTCAGGTATGCTTTCAGGGGAAAGTGAGTCTGAAAACTAGCTATAATCCCCTGTAGATCAATTTAAGGGGATCTACAGAGTGCAGTATTTACCCCATCAAGTGGGCTCTGAAGACAAATTACTCCTGGTTTCAATCACTTGCTGATGGAAAAAGTAGCAAAGTTGGAGTTCTGCATCTAGAAAACAACACAGAAACCAAAGGTCTCTCTGATAGTTCTTACTAGTATAGTTGCAACATGCAAACATACTGTGCTAAGGATAGAATTAAGGCTGCAGAAGAGCTTTAGCTCTAGGTGTACCATAACCTAAAGCTAGAGAAATAGTGCATGGCCTAGCAACACCACCAGCTTTCAGTGTCAGAACACTGCAGGTGTTTGAAACAAAACTATCCAAAGCTAACTAGGTAACAGTGCTACCATCCCAATTACTATAATGCATTATAGACTACTTGTTTGTGCAATTGTAAATCTGTATGTATGCACAATACCTGACTTCATATAGTCAGTGAATGAATATAGAATGCTGGCTCCAGGCTCCTTGAGTGGGAAGAAGGTGATACGCCTGCAAGAAGGAATGACTTGTACACACTATCTCATTGAGAAGTGGAGTTGAAGTGCTTGCAAAAGTGACCTTCATTTTATCTAGTTGTCCTTTTCCTGGAAGGTGAACATCCATTGAATAACCTTTTCAAAGATACGTAGACTTGTTTTCTCCTACAACTCTTAGCATGAACCATGGTACAAAGATGTAAGGACCTTTCCATGCGCAAGTTAGAAAGGGCTTCTTCATGCAGCCTGATTATCTTCTCACTTCCTTCTGTGTCTAGAGGAAGGGAATTTACTGGGCACTATATCAACAGGAAGTTGGGTTTTTTCTTTCCTAGAAGTCAAACTAAAGCAGATCCTTTGAATTCTTAAACAAAAAAGCATTCAGATTATTTTAGTGTACAAACATGTAGATTTGGCTAAGGCAGACCTATAAGAGGAATCTATAAGCTTCTGTGTTGCACTCAAACTTGGACTGGAAACTTTATAAGAGTAAACAAAATCTCATGCATCCTGGAGGTCCTAGTTCTCTATCTCAAACACTTTCTACCTTGACGTATCAGTAGGAGAGCTTAACCCAGCTAGAAGTAACTTCCTGGTATAAAGAGAGTGAGCATTCATGTCTTAACATCCTGTCTCAAGGACAGGTCTTGCAACTTTTGTTTATTTCTACCACTGTCAACATATCAGTTGCCTTAAAGAGCTCTTCTAGTTGGTGATACAAATACAAATGACTCATTAGACCGGAAGGATGAGTCTGGTGATATCCTTCAATTGTGTATGAAGTTAGGAGCAAGAGTTCTGCAAGGAAAGATAATCTGTTAGTTGTTAAATCTGACCTTTTGTAAAGGATTCATGTGAAACTATTCTAGAAGGAGCTGCCATGACTGAATTGAGTTGCTAGAGCAGAGGATAAAAAAACAAAGCTATCATACCCAGAGCAATAAGCATGTTCTTCCTGGCCAGCTCTGCATCTTGAAACTCTCTACTTAAGCTCCTGACTGGCATCTGCTATGGAACTTCCTATATGCTAGAAGCATCAGGTATGTGGGAGTTGCTGATGACTGAAGTCACCCACTCATGGAGTGCATGTTGCACTGCAAGGTTCTTCCTTGTGCCTGCTAAGAAACAAGACTGTTGGAGACTTGGGTCTGGTCTTCATACAGTTTAACATCAGGATTTCAGAAAGGTGGAAGGAATGGTTAAGTTGCCTCACAACTTCAAGCAAGCAGTAGCAGACTTACTAAGCAGTAATAATGGTGTTAAGGACAAGTGCCAAGAAGAGTAAATGAAAATTAAGTACTACACAGCTCTTTACACAAGGACAGCAGTAAGTGCTTTCCTCTCGTAACTCCTCTGAACTGCTCCTGTGGATACTTTGTTCAGAAAGCACTTTCCCAACCAGTGTACTTCCTGGTCCAGCTGTGCTCCTTAGGATCCAAAAAAAAATGGGAGTGGCAAGAGCTCAGTGCACAAAATCAGAAGAGAAAGCTTTGTCTCAAGACTGAAATCTGCACACATAAAAAAAGCCTAATTTCTCCCTCAAATAGTAACTTACAGACCTGCTTGTATTTTCCAGGTCAAATTGAGACTACTGTAGTCTGTGCCTATTAGAAAGGGGAGGGAGAAATATTTTTTCCTACAGTTCAGATAGATGTAGGTCCTTGGTTACCCACACCTAGCATCTAGTTCTTGCTTTCAAACTTGTTTCTCAAGACTGCTTGCAAAAGCTTGTGTTGACCTAGCTATTATGCTGAGGTCTAAACCCTGCTTGCCAAAAGATCTTGCTGATACAGAAGACAGTGGTATGCAAAGTTTCATATTTTATATAGCTGATGTTGTCTACTCACTTGAAATATGGCAATGCAGTAGCTTCTGCAATGCTAGTTTCCAGTATTAAAAACTATTTTCTAGGTGACAGTAACTGTTTAATGTAAGGCTAAGTGCTGCAACAAACCGCTGTAGAGAAATAGTGCTAGTAGGTTGTCACTGCTGGCAATTAGGCAAGCTGCAGAAGGGGGCTTAATGTGGAGGTGGAGTGCCTGTAGCAGAACCAAGGTAAATAATTTTCTATGCTGATGCTATTTATGCTAGATCAAACAATGCTGCAGTTCAGACATGTCCTAAGGAAAATGAATTCCATGAAAATAATTCTTAATCACCCTCAGCTGATCACCCTGTTGAATAAGCATTGCAGATCCAAGAAGATGATGGCAAATCATATACCTCTCTGGCTACAGTAGGCACATAGCTGTGAGGGTGTGCGAGGTGGTTAGTTTTGTTTATCTTACATAGATAAAATATGGTCTGTAGGACTTGGTTGCCTGTATCAGGTACACTACAGATTATTGGTTGCTGTAGTTGACATGACTAGGAATGGAGTCAGTGTGTGCAAGTTATGTGCCACTAGACCCTAATGATACTCATTGCTCAGCTTCTCTTTAGTGGATGTGCCCTTGAAATGTCTATGTGCATCAGTCTGTCACTCCACAAGATGTAAGGGAATAGTCTAGCTTGAGTTTTTGTTGGTAAAGATACTGCACTGTAATTGCCTTTGACTCTTTCATGTTAAAATGCTGGTGAGATTTTTAGTGCAATGGGTAACACTTGCAATAACCTAGTAGTTCTAACTAGTCAGTTAAGATTGACTTCTTTTGTGGGCTTTGTATGAAGATGCTGCTGTTGTAGCTGAGAGACTAGAACAATGATAGTGAGGAAGAGCCTTTCCTGGAAAGGTACGTGGCCTTTGCCAGACTGGCATTTTCAGCAGAGAGAAGACACTCCTATTATTCTATTGCTAGTCAGTGACTATGCATCAAGTAAAACGCAGACACTGTTCAGCACTTGCAGGTGACCTTGGAACTATTGGGGACTACATCTGCAGTACCTGAAATTGTACTGCAGAGCCCTATTGTGATTCCTGAAGGAGTACAGAGGTATGTTCCTGGTTAGGACTGGCTCAGGTCTGAAGTCTTCCATGAGGTAAGAGTGAGGGTAGTTGGAAAGAGAAGGTAATGAATGACTTTTTTTCTTATGTCCCGGTGTAAGTGGAAGAATGTAAAGCTACTGACTTTTTAAACAGTAGCTCCAAGATTTAATGCAAGGTTCATGTGTCTCCTTAAATAGTGTTGTGAATTTGGAAGTGGCAGAAGACATTCCCTATGCTTTTTTTTTTCTGCCAAAACTGCAGCAGACTAAGGAAGCTGTGGAGTTCCTCCTTTCTTGTTTTCCTGCCTGCTGCCTCTCTTCCAGTTTCTGCTGCAGTCCTGACACTGTCCCTTGCTCTAGTGGTCTGAAAGCCCACAAGCTGCTTCAAGTTAGAACAACAGAAGCTTAAAATAATGATCTTCCCTTTGTGTTTTGGTATTCCTCAATAAATCTAGCTCTACCTGCTTCTTAACAAAAAATGCATATAAAGCAACATGTTTTTTATCAGCTCAGTTAACAACCAGTTAATTACTACACAGTCAACCCTTCTAAACAGACCAGTGTTACAGACAGACTTACAGTAGCATTGCAACTACCTTTGCAATTAGCTTACCAAACCTGGAACTGTTAGTATATGGATGCTTGTAAATTAAATTTTAAAAAGGTCCAGACTTTAGACTCTCAAATGTACTGTTTCTGTAGGATTCCTTTAGGAAAACTAACGGTAGCTGAATTGTGACCTTGTCATGGATTAGAGCTCACCCATGATTATTTGTATTAAATAGTCTTTAATGGCACTATACTAAATTGTGTAACTTCCACGCAGTCTATTTTGTGTCTTGGGTCATCTTCTGTCTCCCAGTAAAAATTGTTACTTCTTAGCATGCTTGACAAGCACATGAAGGGCTGAAATGTTTAGTTTTTATTTGGTTTAGTTTGATGCAGAGGGCTGCGTCTTCAAAGGGAGTTTGAAAAAATAGCTTAAAATGAGTAAGAACTGTAGGAGAGTGAGAAGCTCAAAGCACCAACAGCAAGAGGGTCATGTGCCATTGTGAAGGATACCAACCATGAATATAATGTTGCTGAATATGGTAAAAATGCACAGCTTCATGAAGTGCCTATTTTTTCCACTGCAGGCGTTTGAAGATGCAGCAAGCCTGGTAGTGGGGACAGAAAGAATCTCCTTAAAGAAGTTGTGCGGTGTGAAATATTGGCCATGTCTATTACGGATCATAGCCCCACCACTGGAGTGGTGACTGTTATTGTTATTTTGATTGCTATTGCAGCTCTTGGTGCCTTGATACTGGGCTGCTGGTGTTACCTGCGTCTGCAGAGGATCAGCCAGTCTGAAGATGAGGAAAGCATTGTGGGAGAAGGAGAAACCAAAGAGCCCTTCCTTCTGGTGCAGTACTCTGCTAAAGGACCTTGTGTAGAGAGGAAAGCTAAGCTAACTCCAAATGGCACAGAAGTACATAGCTAACTTGGAGCAACACATGTATATGAACTACACTTATGATGTGTGTAACTGGCAGAAGAATCTCTCCTTGTGAAGAACCTGGTCACATGCATGCTACTCATCACAAAATACCCTGATGAGGATTATATAAGCTTTGTTAGCAACTGCATGCACTGAGAAGTTGCACTTTGCATCAACTGTGTATCCCAATTTCTCCACGACAGGAGCTGACTAACCTGGCTAATGTCCATTGCTGGCAATGGACACAGGGATATATTGGTGTGAAGAGACTACTAATGTTTTTGTTACTTGAATGTTTAGCTGAGCCTATTTTGACAGAGCTACTACTGTAATGTGAACTACTTTACAACTGTGAACTGTAAGTAAGCTGCCAGAAGCTTTTTGCTTTGTGTTCCACAGCATATGGAAATACATGATGCAACTGTACATAACACGAGGACTGCTGAATCACGACTGTAGCTGGGATTCTAGACCTTCAAAACCAAATCTGCAGTTACAGCTTGCTTCTGCTATTAATTTGAGTGTACAGCCATAAAGTCAGAACTCCTCTTAACAGTTTAGTGAACTGATGCAGAGTACCTTCTTTGAGAATAGGTACAATCCTTCAGTAGCATGTTGAGGGGGGAAACACAGGAGCTGAGAAAGTGACTTTGTTTAGTTGCAGCTAGGTAGGTTAAGCTTTTGGCTGCTAGAACTGAGTCTTCTAACCATGTATCTACTGCAAGGAAACTGCCATTTTGATGCATACTAGCCTAGGAACTAATGATGGATACTGAACCCTTGGGGCCGGTCCAGAAGGTTTCCAGGAGTTTGAAAGGGCAGTAGAGCGGGCTTTTCTGTAGGTCTGCATGCTGAAACTGCAGAAGTGGTTACTTAAGTGCAACTAGTATGAAATTTTCCTAGAACTCCTGTTTGCTTACTTAGCAGTTACAGTATATGTTAACAGCCTGTTGTAAAAAGGCATTTTAGTCTACAGTTAACTATAATCCAGTTAACGTATCTTGTAGATATAGTAGTACAGTTGAATCAATAGAGTTAAGTTTCAAGCTTTCCTATAAAAACAGATGTTGGTATGGGCAAGGGAGATTGGCTGTTCAGTTTGTGTAAGTTCTTAGTTAGCAATGGCAAAGTCTTTACAAACAAGAACACCCCTTCCAGATCCTGCTTTGTGCTATAGTTAAGCTATGGGAACTTTAACAAGATGTCTTAAAGAGATTGTCCTGGACCTCAGAGGTTTAGCAGGAGGAGAAAGAACAACACTGAGCCACCACTGGCTAAAACTCTTAGGGTAGGCACACTTGCTTTGAGGCCACTGACCTGTTTTCTGTGACTTTATACATAGCTTCCTTTGCCTACTGAAACTTTTAAACACTTAATTGCCTAGTAAAGAAAAATCCTGTAAATCTATTCCCTGAGATAAGTTACAAATCATGAAGTTCAAGTTCTTCAGCTATATAGACATCGTTAGACTGGCTTCTTGTACCTGTACATACGGAGTAAGTAACACAAGCCTGCAAGCTTGCTTGGGAACTCTTAACTGTATGCAAGACACTAGCAGCCTAGCTAAAAAGTCTTGTCCCTTTCTTCTGCAGTAAGGTGTTGACTTAAAAAGGCAAATGTAGCAGTAAAAATTAACTGAAGGGTATAATTTGAAGTAAAGTTAATGCTGTCAAGTAAAAGAAAGCTCCTGCTGTTGCCTTTTGAGTATGAGATGGGGTACAGCTTTTTACCCTGCCATATGCTCTTCTGGAAGATAGTAGTCTCGTGAGACTTGCATGTATAGCCAGACTCAAATGCTTAAACTGTCATATTCTAGACCTCTTACAAATCAAGAAGAAAAGGATTAATTCAGTAAGACTCCTTAGTTTTCAGTAGAGAACAGTTTACACATGGCTGTTGCAGGTTTCAAGACAATCAAGTAACTGGTATACAAAAGTGATACAAAGTGCTGAAGTTCTAGAACAGAATAGTTGTAGCAAGATTACTTTTGTCCATTCAAGTTCACTGATTGTACAGATTAAATATCTCTATTTTAATTCAGCAAAGGAAATGCAGTGTAAAGGGCAAACTTCAGAAATCATGGAAAAGTAGAAATCAACAGACTAATTTCTCTTCTAGCAGCTGTAAGAGAAAGCCAGTGAAAAATAACTGGTTCTTAGAAGTGCTTCACACTGCAGCCCTAAAAATCATAATTTTCAATTTAAATGGCAAAATTTGTAAAAGTTAGTGCAATAGTAAAGTGCAAAAAGTGTTTTCCATTCTCCTCTTCTCTTTAGATGTGGGTTATCTATTAAGTTGTTAAAGTATACAAAAATATTCCATTTGATTTTTCTTTTTCTAGATCATGTGGGGGAAGAAGTCTTTATTTACAATGAATTTCAATAAAATTTGCATAAATACCTACCCAATACTGCATCATTTGACTTTTATGTAAGTAATCATTCTGTCCTGTTTCCACTATTGTGTTCTGTTTCTGTGGTATCAATATTATCAATCCTTTTTTCCTCTAATGTGTCAGTAGCTGTTGAAACTTCAGAATTATCTTCAGAAAGTGTCTGCTTTGACTGAAGGGGTTCTTTAATTTCATCTTGGCTCTGTAGCTTTCCTTCCCTTGATGCTACCAGGATTCTCAGTAAAGTATTCTCTTTAAGGAGGTTTTCTGATGCATCAGCTAATTCTTGAAGCTTTTCAGCCATTGCTAGTAATTCCTGATTCTTCTGGTTATATGTGGCCTGTAACTGCTCACTGTGGAGCTGCAGAGTCTTGTGCTGTTTTTCCAGTGTGTGTTTTTGCTGCTGTAGTCTTTGTTCCTCTCTCTTAGCTTCAGAAAGTTGTGCTTCAAGCTGGTCATGGGCCTGATGAAGGGCAGTGATTTCCGATCTTAACTTCCCGATTTCTTTCTCTAAGTGGGAGATATGTCCTTGCTGTAGAATTGTCTCTTTATGAAGGCATTCTTTGGTACAGGGCTCTGACGAAGGAAGACTTGAGTGATGTAAAATAAATTTAAGAAGATTAGGAAGGTTAACTGAAAAGTCTTCAGGGAACTTCACACTTTGTTCCTTCCTAGAAAGATGTAAGATGAAAACATTCAGATAGGCAAGCAATGATAAAATTACTTAAGCATCTTCTGGTTTGTTTTTTTTTTCCATCAAGAATGGCCAATATAGCAGCTATGAGAAACCTGAACTCATGTAATAAAGATAAAGCACACTGTACTTTCTTTCTGTGAACCCTTTTACCTGTACTTCAGTCTGGGTGCTGTGAGCTTCTTTGCACTGCATCTGTATTCAGATGTATAAAGCTATCTGGGAAATTATTATTTTGAGCCTATTACATGCCCTATATATGCTATCCTGGAAGAAGTAGTTTACTGTGTTCCAACAGCAGAAGGATATTGCAAGGAGCAGAAAAGTACTGTTTGCTTTTAAAGAGTAAGTAGTCACTTTAGTAAGCAGCAAGGTCCTCTTGCTGTCAAAAACCCACATTGTTTTACTTGTTCCTCCTGTCTTTATGCCACTGATGTGATGAAGGAAGCAAGCCATATTAAGTGTGAGCTGGGTTTGGTTTTTTTTCCTTTCTGAAGCTCATTATATGGCTGTGAATATGAATAGGCAAGCCTATCGTTTCTGCAACAGCACAAACTGTTACTCTTAACCTGACAAGAGTCCAAGCTGCTTCAAGACCGGCAAGTACCAAATTTCTTCCTTAAGACTACTAACCACCAAAAGACGCTCACAACCTCCAGCTGTGTCAAATGTTGAAGTTACTACCCCTTTTTTGGACCATGTGTCTACTTCTGTCACAAAACCTAGGAGGCTAACTATCCTCTGAGGATTAGCTGAGAAGTTAACTCCTAACCTTCTCTTTATGTAACGGTTACATCTTCAACTTTTCATTCAGCATGTCCCAGTTTCACCTAAGTGCTGCCTCCTGGCTCTTGGGGTACAGAGTGCCTTATTTTACCTGGGAAGCTAGCTAACAGTTTATCGCTTTGTATGGTCTTTAGACTTAACAAAAGTTTATTCTGTTTCATTAGGAAGCCATCAGAACAAAGAAAAGCTTGGTTTCGTTTCCTTTGATGGCCAAATTCATACCCAGATGAATTGTATATAACATGCATCCAGACATGTGTAAATTATACAAATAGAGAAAGGATAAACATAAACATTACTGCAAAGCAAGAAAGCCAGACTCAAATATAACGCCTAAAGCCTCGAAGTCTACCACTGCTGCTCATATACAACACACACTGTGGACAACACTTACAGAATCATGGAATACTTAGGGTTGGAAAGGACCTTAAGATCATCTAGTTCCAACCACTCTGCCATGGGCAGGGGCACCTCACACTAAATCATGTCACCCAAGGCTTCATCCAACCTTGTCCTGAACACCTCCAGGGATGGAGCATTCACAACTTCCCTGGGAAACCCATTCCAGTGCCTCACCACCCTTACAGTAAAGAATTTCCTCCTTATATCCAATCTAAATTTCCCCTGTTTAAGTTTTAACCTGTTACCCTTACCCTATCACTACAGTCCCTAATGAATAGTCCATCCCCAGCATCCTTACAGCCCCCCTTCAGATACCAGAAGGCTGATGTCTCCCCACAGCCTTCTCTAGGCTGAACAGCCCCAACTTTCTCAGCCTATCTTCATATGAGAGGTGCTCCAGTCCCCTGATCGTCCTCGTGGCCCTCCTCTGGACTTGTTCCAACAGTTCCATGTCCTTTCTATGTTGAGGACACCAGAACTGCACACAGTACTCCAAGTGAGGTCACAGGAGCAGAGTGCAGGGGCAGGATCACCTCCTTCGACCTGCTGGTCACGCTCCTTTTGATGCAGCCCAGGATACGGTTGGCTTTCTGGGCTGCGAGTGCACACTGAAGCTGGCTCATGTTCATTTTCTCATCGACCAACACCCCCAAGTCCTCTGCAGGGCTGCTCTGAATTTCCTTTTTGCCCAACCTGTAGCTGTGCCTGGGATTGCTCCAACCCAGGTGTAGGACCTTGCACTTGTCATAGTTAAACTTCATGAGGTTGTCATTTGCCCACCTCACAAGTGTGTCAAGGTCCCTCTGGATGGCATTCCTTCCCTCCAGCCTATCAACGGAACCACACAGCTTGGTGTCATTAGCAAGCTTACTGAGGGCGGATTCAAACCCACTGTCCATGTCACCAACATTGACATGTCCCCCTGCATGTGACATTACATTTCTGAATTGCTCACAGTGCATCTGGAACATGAGTTATTCAGTTACCAATTACAGCTGCCTCAAAAATGCTTTCTGTGATATCCAATTCATTAGCATATGGGATATAAACATATGCCAATGAGATTGACTGAAAGCTACTTACTGTGTTTCGGGTAGCAGACAGATACTGTACTTTATCAGTAATTAAAAAAACTTCAGCCAGATGAAGCTCCTATTCATCAAAATTAATTTATTTCTGGAAGCACAAGCAACATGATTTTTCCTCCCCTGCAGACTTCTGGTGATCAACCAAGTTAGTCTTATAATTGGCATGAGCAGTTTCAGAGCTAACAACCAGCTCCCATCCAAGTTTAATGAACCATAACATGATTTAGGCAAAAAAATAGTTACACTAAGGCAAAACTGACTCATTATGCAATGGTAATATTTTACTACATCATCATCCAGTCTTACTAATCAAAACCACAGTATGTATCAGAAAAGGTTAAAGGCTATTTAGAGCAAAAAGCAAACCAAAATATTAACAGCATGTGGTGGAAAGTAACTGAGAACAGTTGGTTTGCAAAAAATTGTCTCATTAGGAGCTGCACAGAGAGCCTTAATATGAGGCCCCATTATATCCAAAATTAATATAATGACTACTCTAATACTGCTACTGATATTACAGATACTATCAAAACTTAGTTTTATTGATTAGATGCAACAAAGTGTAAAACACACCAGAAACGAAAAGCAGTACAGAAAACAATGACTAGAGGTGAGGTACCTTGATGAAACCAACTGGAACATAACAAAAACAATCTTGCCAGAACTATAAAGTCTGTAACACCAGAGACAGTCTAGAGCTCCTTTATAACACAAACCAGGGCAAAATGAGCATCTATGAAAAGAAAAAGGGAATACCAGACTTTGTAGTAATGCAGACTCCCAGCTGAGTTGCTGCTCAACTGACCTAGGGAACACAGAAGGACTGGAACTGAGCTGGAGCAATGTGGCAGAGGGAGTCTGATGTGCAAGGCTTACTGCAGGGGAAATGATGAGTTGGAACTTGGGATGATAGAAATGAAACTATTTCTGTACTGAATTAAAACATTAATTTAGAATTGAAAAACTTAAGGCACAGGTTTAAAGATTTTGTGGTAGGTAACACTTCACAGTACCAATAATCTGAATTACCATTTGCTGATAACAGTTCTTGAGGGATAAGGGTGGAAATCAACATTTTTATTTTACAGTGCAAAGAACCTTTATTATAGTGCTTGTTTTTATTTCCTTGTAATAAAACCTGTAATTGTGTAAGACTGCCTATTAATCTTTTTAAAAAGAAAAACCAAACCCAAGGTCAATCAAGTCTACTGCACAGGGCACACATATAACACCAGAACCACAACTGAAACAATAAACTGAGCACTTTCAAAAGCTCTTTGCTCTCTTGCACCCAAGGTTTCTTTCTTGTTCCTAGCCTATTTGAGGTTGGATGTACCTGCACTGTGTGTACTGGTACAGATCAGACACAACACAAAAGTTTGATGCTGCATTTCAGAATTTCTCCCTGCTGCAGAGGAAGAGTAGGATTCAGGACCCTCATATGCCATTCCAGCTCATATGCCAGTCCTAAATGCACTCTCCAGCCCTTTTACATCCCTTCAAAGTTCCTTTTTTCTGTGACTCACCCTTTGTGCCTCTCTATCCCACCCTCCTTTGTTCTGCTTATTTTTTGTTCACCCATTCATGAATCAATTCCCTTCCTCCACCACAGCTTTCTTCCATTATCCCAGAATTTACTCTCAATCCTAGCTGTCTCTTTGAAACTACACTTCCCTGCCCTCTATTTCCTGGCTCCTTCTTTCAAGGTCTTGCTTCCCGTATATAATTTTGCTTCAACAGCACATACCCCTTCTTTTAATCTCCTTTGGATATTTTCCTCTGTAGGTGTTAAAACTACTACTGAAACTTAATTTATTTGCTGTCTTGGAGAAACAATGTCAGGCTTCTAGAATGCCAAAAAATCTGCTGATACTTTTCTCCTGTGAAAAAAATCCAGTTCTTGTTACTGAATCTGAATAAAAACTAGAACATTTTGGCAATATACACAAACAATATACACATGTAATTCTATAGCATCTGTAAAGGCAATGCTGTGTTATTTTATTTTTTAAATTACTGCTAAAAATAGTCAGCAGAACACCAATGACAGTTAAAGTATCTCTGCTATTTCAACAAAATTTGAGAACTTTGAAAAAAATGTATCAATGCCCAAGTGAAATAGTGAAGTAGTAAATGTTGCTTTAAGAACATAAAAAGGTATTTCAATAACAATAGTGTTAGTTTACATTGGAAGTTCTTACATAAGTTTGCATAAGCCCTCCTTTAGTACTCAGATTCTCTACTTTTTAAAGTAAAAAAATTTGTCTTAAAAAACCTAAACAAAACACAAAAAAACCCCCAACCAAAAACCCACATAACAATCTATCCCCTCCCTGTTGTCATGTCAGGATTGTTTTTGTTTTCTTAAACAAGACCAAGCTTGAGCTGGATTACTTACTCTTCCTCTGTGCTTGTTTCCTGTTCATTAAAACACTGCAAGCAAAGCCTTGCATTTTACTGCAAGAATCCATTCTAATATTATTTGAGATGTCTCTTAGTTTAGCCAATTAGAAGCAATTACATACAAGTAGCACTAGAGCTATGTTGTACCATCATCTATATCATTTCTCCTTTTCCTGCCTCCTGTAGTCACTCACTAATTTATTTGAATCATGCCAAAATAATAATAGGAAATACAACCAAATAATACAGAAAATTAACTGAGGAAGAATAAGAATGGTGCTGTCCGTAGACTTACAAACAATTAAATTACAACATTTGGCGAGAACATTCACTATCTGCACACCATCAGCTATCCATGTCTGTCAGTTTGGTGGGGTTTTTTTGCTTTTTAAATTAGAATACGCATAAAGTAAGAATGCATATATAGAAATGAACTTGTTTGGCTTTTTTCTCTATTAAAACATGTAACCAGGTAATTATTACAACTTAGTAAAATGAAAGTTAGAAACCCAAAGGGAAAAAGAGTTACATTACCTCCCATAAGGAAAAAATAAAATGGTTGGGAGACGGTCTGTCATAAATTCCCATGGAAGGTCATTTCGAGTGATATCAATTCTGTTAAGAAAATACACATTAATTAAGGGAACTGGCAGATGAACAATCTGTATTTTCTTGTAAAACACCATGTCAGAGGTTGGCAAGAAGGAAATGCAAATCTGTGAAAGTCTAAATGTCAAATTGTGCATTTGAGTCAGTAGAAGTAATTGCTGCTATTCAAGAGGATGAATCTCAGTTTAACAAATATCTGTGGTGGGTTTTTTCCTAGAAAAAATAGCGTACAGTATTCCAACTGCTCTCACTCAGCAATTAAATTGCGTATCACTCATCACATCTTCATTGTGTACCCACCTTCCTTTTCTAAAACAGACAGACCTGCCTAATAGTTTGAACATGAAGCTGAAGTTTTATCTATTCGCTGTTCCTCAAGCGCAACTTTATGAATATTTTCCCTTTGAGTAGTTCTGGGAGTAAATTGCTCCTTTCAAGGACAAGCATATTCTTAGAGGCATCATTTCTTTCTAAAGGAACTCAAGATTTTGTAAAAGGAACACTTGTTCAGTTACTTGTTATGTTTTTCTCTGCATTTGTTAGATTACAAATAAAATTTTTATTAATTACAATGATTTTATTATAGAAAAATATAGATGATACACATAAGTAATACTGCAATAAAAATAATGGAACAAATGAGAAAACTTCAATGTCAAAAAAGAGAAAGGGTACAGATTTGAGAATAGCACTACATCTGTGGAAATAAAGCTGCAATTAGAAACAAGTGATAACTCCAGATTTTTAATTGCATTTTTTTTCTTATACATCTCACTCTGCCTTCTGGAGTAAGTTCAGTTAGAATGAAACAAGCATGCGGTCAGAGCAGATTTTGTTAAGTATCGATGTATTATCAAATACATGAACAAGAATGTTTGGTTTGCACTGAAACATTAAAAGCCTTGTGAATGCCAAACAAAAACATGTTTTAATTTACACAAAAATGTATTTTAATATATATAACAATACATATTATACAGATGCATATGTAGATATATGTGTATGTCTATAAACTGGATTTGGCTGGGACAGATACCTAAACTAAGCAAAGAGCTATTCCTTACTATGTAACATCATGCTCAGCAGTAAAAAGGAAAAGAGGGAGTTTTATGGGATTTATCCATTTTTTACTTGGGAACTGTCAGGACATTGCTATACCCACAAGAAGTGGTGAGTAATTGCTGTTACATCACCTGTTTTGCTTTCTTCTCTCTCCTTCCACTTATCTTTCAATCCTAAACAAATCTGTTTTGTTGTCTCATGACCTCTAGATTTTACTGGTTTTATTCTTACATTCCTCTTCACATATCCCACTGAGGATGGAGGAGGGAAGTGAGTGAGTAGCTATGTGGTGCTTAGCTGCCCATCAGGATTAACACCCAACAATATGTATTTTTCCTGGTTCAAACAACTTTTCAAATACAGTACTACAGGATCTTATCTGCTACAAATTATCAGATAGAGGAGTAAAAATTATTTTCTGCTGTTGTTTTATTGATTCACTTCCTGAAATCAGGAAGCTTTAAGGTTTAAAAATTGCTAAAAACTGCTTAAAATTTTGTTTTAATTAAACTGGATCATTACTACAGTGAGACTGAAAACCACCAAATCTATACAGAAGGAAACAAAATAATGCATTCAAAGAGAAATGAAGCAGATGACATTCACATCTATCACTGCAAGATTATAGAGAGAAAGAAAAGTAATTATTTTCTAGGCTGATGACCTCAATGAACTTGTATTATTCCAGAGAGTTGAAAATAGATCTTTTTTACCTTGCCACAACGAAATTATCTGGAGGCAGAAGCCGAGCAAGTTGAATAAAGATGTGATTAAGAGAAGCACAGAATCCACACCAGTGTGCATAATACAGCATCAAGACATTCTGAAAATTAAATGGAGAAGAATTTTATTATCTATTGTAGTTAAGCCACAGTAAAAGAGCACTAGTCTTCACAACATCTGAAGCTTGGAACCCTTCATATGTGAAAGGAACCATATCTTAATGTTAATAAACTTTATTCTAAGATATTTACTGATGTCTCTGTCTACCACGTTAATACACAAAAACTTGGTGAATTCTATTTCCATAGGAAAAAGACAAAATGAAGAGGATTAGATGATTTAGTTTAGCATCATTCCCTTTAAGTGGAAGTGCACCAAAGTTTACTACACTTCCCAATATTCTCTTGGAGTCTTAAACTTCTATGTATCCAACAGTAACTGTATACTTAATGGTGAAGGCAGGGAGATGGTATCTAGATTTCTTTTTGCCTCTAACTAGCAAAGCAGGAGTTCAGGCCATTGGAAACAATTACTTGAGATGCATACATTCATTGCAGACCTGACAGATAAAGATGTGATAGTAAGGATCAATATCTATTAAGAAATCAGAGTAATTTAATCACTGTTCAGGGTGAGATCTAAAGCAGTTTCATGGCATGTAATTGGAAAGCTTTCACCTGTCAGAGTTTTGGGATTTTTAAATCTAATAGCTTTTGGATTTTTTTTTCTTTTTCTTTTTTTAATTATGTCTACTTTGCAATAACTTTTTAACTTTTACCAAAAAAAATGTAATATATAGAAAACAAGTTGTGGTGCATTTATTTCCTTTGAGATGTAAAACACAAAAATCAGAATATTCTTCACTATTACTTTAAACCCTAAGTATTTAGGTGTGTTCTTATTACAGTGCGAAAAAGGGAAAAGCAAGGCAGACTTTTTTTTTTAAATAAATTAAAATCTACATTTCAAACATATGAGAAGAAAACCCCCACACCCCCTCCTCTCCCCTCAAAAAGCCCAGGCAGCCTCTCCAAAACCCAACAAACCTTGCTGAAACCTGTCAGGAAATCAGTTGCACTGACTTTTGGATTAACACTGTAAGATGATCTTTTGCAGATTTAGTTAAGATCACACTATACCAAACTGCCTTTTTTAAAGAAAAGGTACTTTCTGAGTTGTTACAAAATAACATATTTTATCACATCCATGTCAAAAAAGAATGAGACCCACTCTTCAAAATTCTGAGCAACAATTTGCAAGAAATTGCTGGTCAGCAATGAGGTGTTACCTTTTCTCTCAAAAACACTGTCTGATGGAAGGTATTAGTAGTCACTTCAGTGATTACATGCTGGTCATGAAGACGGACTGAAGAGTCATCAACCAGATGCCTTTTCAAGGGACTATAGAGAATGCTGAAATTTTTTATGAAGTTCTCTGAAATTAGATTGATCCATAAAGTTATTTCAGTTTCATAAATGTGTGATTCTAGAAGTTTTTATTTTGGATTCAGAGGAACTTGCAGAGAAAATACAAATTCAAACCTGGTTTCAGGTAAGTACTCTAGGTTACCCTGCTCTTGCAGGGGGGTTGGACTAGATGATCTTTTTGAGGTCCCTTCCAACCCTTGGGATTCTGTGATCCTGTGACAGTTTGGTATCAACTCTTGAGTAACCAACACTGATGTGAAAACAAGATAAGATTTTACTGGTTTCATTTTGCTCATTACAGTCTTTTCACTTGCCACACTACTCTCTAATCTTGCTTCTACTTTTAATCAGTGTACTATAATAATAATTGTCTGTGCTCCTAACCACATATCTGCTAACTCATAAACAGTATCCTCTCACCATTTTTCAATTTCTTTCACTTTCAGGCCCTTATCCTGAGAGCTTATTCTCCATATTTATTTGCATTTATTCTTTCATTTTTAGTTACTTTCCCTGTACTTTTCTTTTTCTTCCGACATTTAAATGCTGTGCTATTCCCATGCTAATATGACCAGCCACCTTTTGTTCACCAGTGACCACCATCCTCTTCATTCAGCTTCCTTTTGTTTTAAGGTACTTAACAAGTAGCTGGCCAGCACTAAAAATGTAAAACTAGCTCCAAAGCCCTTAACTACCTTCAGCTGCACTACTCTGAGCCTGAATCGTGTTCTCTAAATTGCTGCAAGATAGCTACTGTATCCTTCTTTTCAATTTCATAGAATCATAGGATAGGTAGGGTTGGAAAGGACCTTAAGATCATCTAGTTCCAACCCCCCTGCCATGGGCTTAAGGAAACAAAACCCACCCACACAAACCCCAAACATAAAATCATAGTGATTCCTTGAAAAGATTATGTAGAGGCAGAAATTATCCACAAGTTCAGGTGACCTAGAATAGAAAAATATACTGAGAGTTACACAGTAGAGAAACCCTCATCATGCTCAGGAAATCCCGTCACCTGACAAGTTTGAGACAGAAAGTACTGGGAGCAGAAAAGGGAAGGAAATGTGTCCTCACTCTGATCTTAATTTTTCCTAAGCATCCTTTTATGGTCACTGGGGTTTTCGTTTGGTTTTCCAGAATGATTTTTTTAGGGGGCTATGATGGAGACAGGATACAGGGCTAGATGAAATCCATAAGACCAACAAGTCTGTTGTGCATACTTCTGTACTTACAGATTTATGGCAAAACACAATTAATGCTGTAAGAATTCTACTGATATGCCATTTTGAACAATTTATTTTAATGCTGTATTCACTAAATTTACTTCCATGTTTGCTTACACTGCTAACATGAAAAATTCCTGCATTTGCCACAGGTGGACTCAGTTTTGCACGTTATCATGATACATAAACGCGTGTCATTAGGCATGTTGTGCCTGAGTCAATAACTTGCAAATAAATCAGAATGGCATTGGGTTTGTTATTTTTTTAGTTTTGTTTTGGGCTTGGTTGTTAGGTTTCTTTTTCCTCTGATTCAAGCAGGAAATAAGAGTAGAGACATCTGGCCAAAACCCCTACAGAGATCTACTTCGAAAACACATGTACTCTGCTAAATAAATTTAAAACAATTTCTAAGTTGGTTTCAGAGGACAAGAGGAAGGGTTAGTCTCTGCTTACAAGTGGAGACTTCTCTGTGGTATTTTAGTACACAGAATGGGTGAGCAAACATCAACACCACCATTAATATACAAATGTCCTCTGTAATACCAAGTTTGTTAGATACTTAGTAATTTTTTTTTCCCCCACAAGCAAATTTGTTTAGATTTTACTAATTCTTATAGTGCTTCAGCCAGTCAAGAATTACACATTCTGTGTTTCACTTTTAACGTCATATACTTTTGGTACATGAATTCTTATATCCTCTAGAACACAAGTCTACTGCTTGATTAACTAATACATTAATCAGAACAGAACAAATTACGATTCACAATGTTGACTGTAGTCTCACTTTTCAAAACAACATTAAGTTTTCCATTGATAAGCTTACTTGCAAACTTAATTTCCTCATTTCAAGCATTTGTATAGTGGATACCATACCCAGGGTAGATCCAACAAGTGACTGATTTTGATCCAAGACATAGTGCACTTCTTCTTTCAGGTCAACAATGGCAGCAAATTCCTTAACATGAGTAGATCTCGATGCTCCTAGTCTCTCTGCATATATCCAAAAAAGATTTGAATCCAGTAGATAGAGATTCAAGGTTTTGTTGGTCCTGCAGCTCAGACCAGTAAAGTTAGTGCCACTACTATGAAGGTCAGGAATAAAACAATTCCTATCCTCAATGTGAGGAATAGAATGTTGGGTGTCATCTTTCTTCCCATGGGAAGAAAATGTTACTTTGTGGGTCTGAAAGATGGTCTTCTCAGAACTAATGAAGCTTAAAAAATGCCTGTTTACTGTTCTGCAACATGCAGTGTAATAGCTAAAGGGACTATAGAAACTTAAGAAATTGCTGCATTCCATGGTATTTGATATAACTTGAAAAAAGGTATGTTCCTGGAGGTAGAAAGAGTCCAAAGCTGCTTCTATCTCAAAAAAGTTACAGTGTGGCACATGGACTTTATTTGGTTTGACACCAAGTGTCTGGTTAATGCAAAGCTCACAGACATTGTGAGTTCTAGATATTGAATGCCACTGTGGAAGCACCACTGTGTTACAGCATGGGGACTTGGTTATTGAAAATGTTTCTGAGAGTTTCGTATGTGCATCTGGTACAGAGGAATCAAAAGCTGGTGAATCGGTGTCTCCCAAGTGCTGAAGATGGGGCTCAGCTGCCTGGCTTTTATTACAGTTGTGGTATTCCAAGGCCACTTTGGTAATCTACAGGGCAGGGGAGAAAAAAAAAGGGGAAAAAAAGAAAAAGGCAACATTAACTGTACATAGTTCAATGCAGGTCACTGTTGCAGGTTTAACAACATACATGCAATGAGAGAATTTCAGAAACTTGAAGTTGACTATTCTTCATTCTTACAAGAGATTACAGAAGGCTGTGACTTGACAGCGAAGTTAAATTTTCAGATACTTCAGTGTGTAAGAATTAAATGTACAGAACAACAAGAAGCCACTTCAAATATTTTTTCAATCCGCAACACTGATCCCAGGGTCCTCTTTTCATCATATCTACCACTACTGCATTTTAAGGATAAATCCCACAACATGAGGCATTAATCAGTAAAGGTTCCTGAATTTCCCAATAAGAGAAGAAAATAAAAGCATTCCCATATGAAAGGGATTGGAGCTTTTATCTGCTATTGGTGGTACACAATTTCTGTAGCAATCACTAACAGTGCTGAAGCAATGTTAGTATTTTCCCACCCATGGGCATATGGTTGCAATACCACTGGTGTACTTTGCGTATAGTAATGTGTGACTTACTGGAAGAAGAAACCAAAAAGGAAAGAAAAAAAAAGAAAAGCCTGCCTCTCTGCAAACGTTCCTGTGCTGCATCCCCACTTTGTTCTTAATCAAAAGGAAACAAGCAGTGAAAAAGGCATTTGTGTGGACCACAGAAGGAATTTTCTTTCCAAGAGTTAAATAACATCACATATAAGAAAGGAAAACAAAAGGAGTTTCCCTTCCTTTTAATCTATCGCATTAAAAATAATCAAATTACAGAATATACACACATTGCTTACACAAGAACACTTAGATAGGAATCATTATAACTATCAAAGGGATGATGAAGCATCATATCTAAGGTGCTGTGTGTCACGGGACCATCAGCATTAAGATGTGGTTTATTCCAAGTTCGTTACAGTCCAAGAACTTGTTATTAGATGTTTTTATCCTGAAAATGATCAATTAACTACTTAGAATAAACTTGACCCCTCATACCATAATCTAACCTGATAATTTGCACTACCTATATAGAGGAACATGAACAGAAATTATGCACAGAAAACCAGTTCTGCAGTAAGAAATCTCACTTCAGTGAGCTACTATCAGAAAAAGAAAAATCTGCTCTTAGAGCTTTCAACATACAACTTGACAGCCTTGTTCTTCTCCACTTCCTTCCAGTCAAGTGGTTTCACTGCTTGATGAACTCCACAGAACATCTGCAGTAAACATCTCTTCTTACGGTAAACAAGTTGCATAATATCTCTCTATGACAGTGAAGCTACACAAGAGCAACTGGAATATTTTGTATCTCATTTCTTGCTTTGATATAGATAAATACTATTACTTAGAAGAATGAAATCTGAAACGGAACATCTCATATTGCACATACTTGATCTAAATAAGTGGTACCTGTTACTAGAATGTTTAATCTGTAACAAGCATCGCTGAATTAAGTCTACTAAAAATAAGACAGGTTTGTATAAGAATAATCACAGTTTTTTTCCAGTCTTTCGGCAAATATTTCCCCAACCCCACTTTGCAGCAATCTAACTTTCATTGTGTTTATGTCTAATTTGGCTAAATACTGTATCGTACGTTATTTTCTCTTTTTTTATCACTGTTTCAGACATTGCAATACTAATTAGGCCTCCTTGTGGAAACCACACATTGCAGGACATAGATGCCATATACGTAAAGCAGCATTGCCACCTAAACTTAGCCCCACTTTTCACCTTCCACTGATTCTTTTTCCACACTGTCCTCAGTGCTATGTGATCACCACTGTGATGTGCAGCTTTGTGATGCACCAAATGGGACAATGCATTAAAGCTGAAAAATAGCCTGTGGAAAATCTGGTTTTCAGCCAAATTAGTTTCCCTATCTCTTTTACTGCACAGTTACACAAACTCATGTCTTGGGCTGTTCAGAAATAGAAATAATGACAGAGGAAGAGAAAATTGGAAGGCGAATAAGGAATGTACATAATTATAAAAATCAGATTAGTTCTGAGTAGGTTTTCAGTTGAGCTATACTTCAAATAACATTGTCTGGTTTAATAAAAGGTCCATTCTTCCTTGCATAATCATGTCTGGAAAGATGGAAGGGGAGGAGAAATAGAATGGGTGGACAAAACACACGTCCCACAATATTCCATACATTCTTACTCTTTCATTTGACCTATATCAACTGGAACACCCCACCCTCAAAACCAAAACAAAAAAACACAACATTTCACTTACTTCATCTAAAAGAGGATGAATTTCTGCTAAGGGATTGTAAGGTATAAATATGAGAAGTGCTGGTCCTTTCTTCAGCTCATTGTTTAGAAGAAGGCTTTTTCCACCATGTGGTCTCAGCCAGCGTATGAGCATCTCTCGATTTTCTAGAGCCCACTTGCAAATGTTCTCGGCAGTATAGTTCATGATGTCATCTGGATAGATCTTGAAGGGGGGGGAAATAATTATTTCTCCTAACCTGTTTGTAATTAATGGAGTTCTCAAATATGCCTTGTTAATATAATGCCTAAAAATCCCTAAATTTAATTATACTACTCAGGAAGCTTCAGCATTTCATATACCCTTTCCCTTTAGAAAAACTTTCCAAATGCTCATCAGATCATAGTAACACATTAAACCTTTGAGGCAGAAAGTATGCTACCAGGGAAGCTCCTCCTTCTTTTACTACATCTTTTTTATCTTTACTTTTCTCACCAATATGAATTTTCTTTATAAATGAAAGAGCTCAGTCTCTAAGTTGGTATCATCACATATCCTGATTTACAGTATATTGGAAATTTTTTTCCTACTACTCATTCAGCAAATTAACTCATTATAAATTAGTCTCTTAGGATTCCAGCATCAACACTGAATTGATAGCTGGTATTCTTACTACTGAACACGCGAAAAAGACATACACAATAAGAAGCACTCACCACTTCGACAGTCATTTTAATAAATTACAGCAAGCTTATCTTAAATCATTTGCCCCACCAAAAGTAGTTTTATGTAGTTACTAATAATTTAACCCAAGAAATCCATATTTTCCCTAGTTTCAAGTTAATAAAGTATGTATTACAATCACAGAATTTCCACTCATGGTAGCAGTATGGATAGGTAAGGTCTCTATGCTACACAGCAAATCTGGAGGCTAGTATTTTCAGTCTTACTCTTCCAAAACCAAGGCATGTGGATCAAGAGTTACTATAAATTTTCAATTAAATTAATTTTCATGATTTCTCTGATCAGTGTAATGTCATATTTTATACCAAAATATAGTTTTCACTATTCCGATTCTCTCCACAAAATCTCTTTGTCCATATCCTCATTCAAGTAGCCTTCTACTTCTGACCCACTTAAAGAGTTAGAAACCTTCGGAAAAAGTCTTTGTGCGGTAATTTCTGAGATGCTTGGGGTTTTGGGTTAAGTTTTGATAGAAGTGAGCAACTTGGGTTGATGTTTAAAATAGCTGCTGACTTCTAGAATGAAAATTTGTGTTACTGTACAAAAATCCTGTATCCTAAAGCTCTGTGAAACAGTTATTCAGGGTCTGTAACAAGAGCTTCAATCTCTATGTACTGGCTCAAAGGCACTACGACATAAATAAAATACTCACAAGAGATGTGTTGACGTGTCTGTGCAAGTACACGCTGCCTGAATGCACCAATGAGATCTCCTCTGCAACACGTTTATCTGTGATCACTCCAAAGCGTATTGTGCCAAGGTAATCTGAAAGGGCAATTTTTTGGTTTTTAAATACAATTATACACACTGAAGCTCTCCCCTGAAAGCCTTATAAGAACACCTTCAAACCAAAACACAGGACATTGCTGTGTAAAGGCACAGAAATCTTACTGAATACAATACTCGTGATTAAGTGAGGAAGACGACAAAAGCAGACAATGTGTTCCTCTTCTGCACACAAAGTATAGAGAATGTTAACCTGAACTGTGCAATTTCTTGACTTCCTTATTAAATATAGAATCTGGTATCACAGATGCACCTTGCTATGTGTTACAGCATCTCATAAGCCAAGGTGAGATATGTGTAAAGAAAAAGTATGAACACTGATTCCTTAGATAATGTACATTTACAGTAAATATGCATTAAATATGTATCATAGTATTTCTATATTTATAAATATGTACCCACAAGAATAGAATATTTATCATCTTTATATTACAAAGAATTATCCCAACATATAAATGGGGAAATTACAGAAAACAAATATAGGAGAGCATGCTCTACATCATGTACCAAGTTAGTGGCACAGTAAAAATCAGAATAATGGTATAAATGTCCTTCATTTGCTGACAGGAATATCCATAAAATGTGCTAATCTTAACTTTAAGAAAACTGCATCCAGAATTTATGACCTACAAAATAGGTACTAATCATATACAAAGTTGCATATTTAAATGTAAGAGGTTTTATATTTTAGGTTATTAATGCAAAACAACAGGGGGGAAAAGTCCTTCTCCTCATGCTACCTTGTACCAGCTCTTTAACTCCATCCGGCAAACCATTTTCTTGAATTCAGTTACCAAGTACTGACAAAGCCAAGTTCATCCTAATGCCTCTGAATGTACCATTTCAAATGTTGCACAAAACAAACACTCTTGAGTTCAATTTAAGTAAGTGCTGCTCTGATTATGACTCCTGTACAGGTTTGCAGCAACACATTTAGGTTTTTTGAGGAAACTGTATCTTAATGTATCCTGGAATAGCAACCTGTCATAGACTTTATTCCTTGATGGCCAATGCCATAATAAGCCTTTTACATAAGCAATCCTTCCACTGTAGTAAGAGACAGTCTCGTAATTAGGTCAACATCAAGAAACACTCAAAAGGAATTAATTCCCAAGTTACAAAATATTGCAAAAAAGTACTGATGTCCATATATATAACTCATTCACAGATGCCTTAAATTATGAAAATGAAGCTTTTACCTTTCTTTAATGAATGCAGTGCTGATGTGAAGAATGTTAAATAACCAGGTGGTTGAGGTGAAGCATTGAACTCAAAATATCCCAAAACACCAGGCTGAAATAAAAAGAATTAGAGTTAGTTAAGTTATTTTCAAGTGTAAACGTATGGGGCACAGCAATTATTTACCTACAGTAAAACACAAAAGATTTTTAAAAGACAAGAATATTTACAGAAAAACAGTCACTTTGTGCTGCAAGAAAATTTTTAGTATTAAAATACTTAATGGAAATCCGTTCTAAAATTATCAATCAAAAGCTATGTATGAGAGAGGGCTTTATGGATGTAGATGGGCAAGTTTCAAACCACATTGTTTCCCATGTTAGCTATTAAAGTTCACTAAAACCACTTAATATTTGCTTTGCAACTATTCTGAGCCAGTTGTAGCACCAACATAACCATAAGCATCATAAAAACTTCTTTCTGAACTGGAGTATCAAATATGTTCACTATGTTGCACACAATTAGAAACTACATTGGATTCACCATTTTGTGCAAGAATAATTGAGCTGCTAAATTAGCTTATCATCCCATCCCATCAGTCATTGCAAATTCCTTCAGTATATCCTGCAGAAGTCAGTGAGAAAGCAGCTACACAAAAATAATAAAAGAGACCCATATCACACCTACATATCTATAAAGTTCTTCAAACTGCCAAACAGACAAATTGAAATTTAAAAAGCTCATCCCTAAATAGGCCTACTGACTTTGCCAGGTATGAAGGCTGCACACCTTCATGTGGAATTCAGGAAGAGAACCTGGGAGAAGCTGACTTGGAACAGAGAGGTGCATAGTCTTTAGACTTCTCTTATTTCAAAATTTCAATTAAGTTTTGGTTTTAAATATTGAAAATATAATCCATTAACATAATTATTAATTGTGGCTTTTAACACATCATTCGAATTATTTTAATAAATTGTCATGACAGTAAGTGAGGGAAGTTGGTTGCTTTGTGTTGTATGTTTCCCTGCTCCACCCATGCATACAGAAAGAGCATATAACACACAAAGCAAGAACACTCATGGGATTGCTGTGGAACAAAAGATTTCAGACTCACAGACCATCCCATGTATTTGTGTGGCAAATACAGTCCCACATAAGCCTTTTGATTTGTTTTTTCAGAGTCTGCTTTATTTTTTTGTTGAGTTTTACATAAAATACTGAATATGAATTCAGTAATTCATACCAGCCGTGCAAACTGAGCTAATTCAGTATGAATTTGTGATCTCAGGATGCTCACCGATAACAACATTGCCAATTCCAAAAGATGACTGCTCTTTTTAGGCAGGAATTCTCTTTCATAAATGAATGCTGAATACAAGATTCTTGCTCATAAGGATTCCTTACAAGGTACCCCAAGAAAAATATCAAGATTATTAGAATACCAGTAATTAGTGAAATTTCTGCAATAAAAACTGTCAAGAAGGAAATAAAAATGGAAACAAAACAGAAGGAAAAAAATACAGCAAAATAGCAGCACTCCTTCTTCTTTTTCACACAATAAACAGGTTAGCAATTACTGTTCACCTTTTTCTTCTAGTACCAAATTAAGACAGTAAAAGGAAACAACCCCTTATGAAAAACTTCTGAAGCATTCAAGTGAACCAAAATAAAGAGACAGACAAGAGGATCCTATTTCCTAGGACTGTTTTTGAGTACCACTACTATATGAATGGAACTTACGGCACCAAATAATGAATGAGAGTCAGAAGGGTCAGTAAAATGTGACAAGCCAAAACTCAGATCTAGAAATATTTATACAGATATTAAAAAAGGTGACATTCTGATTCTGACTACCAGTTTGTTGTACACTAATAGTAGCTTAAAACTTTCAGACTGTGAAGAGTAAGATGTTTCCAGGAATCTTTTTTGGAAAGTGTTTTTTTCAATAAGAAAAAATTGTACTGGAAAAATATATATTAACACTGTATGCCTATTAATGTCCTTTCAATGATCATCCCAGAATAATGAAATTTCCTTCCTGTTACAGGCTTCATTATACGTAAGAGAAAAGTGTCTAAGGTTCTGTATTTCTTCTCAAGTATCATGTAGATTCTTCCTGTTCTCTCAGTGAAGAGATTCACGTGCTAATACCAACTCTGCTTTAACAAATTGGAATACTTTCAGGTGCTAAAAACAAAGAATCCTGCTCCATACAAGTGAGGTTCAAGTCTTATGAAGAGATTTATTGATATAAATAAGAGGTTCCTAGTTTTGAACACAATTATGCCAAGAGGACCTTGACTGCAGTGACTCCCACTTCATGTAAGAACCTCCACAACAGTAACTGATTTAGTAAAAGTACCAGCATGCAGTTTATGTGGGCATCTACATACAAGCCCTTATCGATGATCACCTGGGTCTGGGAAACCATCTCTGTGGAGTTATGGTTAACTACCTACATGCAGGCAGTTAGGAACAACCAGTTGAATGCAATGTGACTTGCTGCTATATCAAGTTGGAGAGTAAAATACTGGAATGTGGCATAGGGATAGTCAGAAGCATTGGCATTGCTAGACTGGAACAATTTCCAGTACATGCCTCAAATCAAGCATCTGTAGGAAAGGTTCTGGAACAAACCTGAGGATATCAATAGTGAAGAGTCATGAGAACATTACTGAAACGTATATATGGAAATACAAAGTCACTAATCGTGGTGTAGCCTATTTCTTGCTTAGTCTCTGAACCAGAGCAATGGGAAGTGATGTGTGATGCCAATTAAATCACACAAATAATAGACTTGACAAGAATCTCAACAATTAAGGAACAGCAAGTTCATAGAAACTTTAAGAATTAACAGAGATCTTCAAGTGAGTAATTTTTACTGGAGTGTTTTTATCTCTGAACCATGCCTCACATCTATCACAGCTCTTTGAAGGAATGAGCAAGCATGTAGATGACTGATATACTCAATGCAGGATAATGTTTTTCCCCCAAAGCCTACAAGAAGTTACCAAACATACTGGAAGAAACTAAGGTGATAAGAAATAACAAGGAAGGTCCTTTTCTAGATTAGTAGAAAAGTTACAAAAGTACAGGTAGAAGTTCTTGGTTTTCCATAGTCGAAGTCAGCCAGTCAGGATGTGTACTGATATTCATAGAATTCAACACTTCTATAAACACTTCTGAAAAGGAAGAGAACGCTGAGGAATAAAATTTCCAAGGCTCATTGATAATCATTGAAGCAGGTTCAGAGGAGTTGCAGAGAGTATTAAATGACTATGTGATGAAAGACCTCTGAAATGTAAAGGCCTGTAAATGAAAAGTAATGGGAATGGAGAACAGAAAAACAAGCACCACAGCCACTGATCAGCTTTTACTACTAGATAAATGCTTTTACTACTCAGTTAAGTGACTGTTGTTCCAATTTGTATTTATTTTTATGGTTTGGCTATTTTGGATTGAGGTAGGGGAGATCCCCCCACCAGAATCTCTGACTTGTGTAGGCAGGCAGTTCCTGCCTCCTTTTACCTGCAAATACAGGAAAGAAAAAAAGCAAGAGAAAAGGAATGTGTTACCTCTGGGGAACAGAACCACCAATATTGCATACCACTAATTCTATAATGTAGAAATGCAAAGAAACACCTGTTGATTGATACCACATAAAATTTATGAGTAGAAGTCTGTTCATCTTTAATGATTAATTAATGATGTTAATTGTGTATCCAGAACTGAAAGCAAATTCTCACACCATCATTTAACACAGGCACCACAGTACACACACAGGAGCAAGCTATTAAGTTAAATCCACTTCTGGGTCAGATCCTACATACCTGGTTAATGCTCAGGAAGCATTTCTACACAAACAGAGCAAAGATGAAAGCTGACACCATGTTAGGACACAGCAGCTACCTCCCAGAGAGACCAACTCCTCCCTCACTTCTCCTAAAGCAATTAAATGTGCCCTGGGCACATGTAATTTTCTTAAGTGAATGAAGCTTTTTGTCAAACTAAAGAAGCTGAATGTTTTCTTTCTCTGTGCCTTGGGAAGAGAAGGCAGTTTCCAGTAGCTGGGTTAGTTAGATGAGCAACGAGATATGCTGGTTTGGATTAAAATGAAACTGTTACATCTCTGCCGTTAAGAAAACAAGAGGTCTGACTATGAGTACTTACAGGTAACTGAGTTATGGCAGGAAATGCTATCTTTTTCTTGATGTAACTCAGTTCTTCCTACATATTCCAAGATCAGAACTTCTTTCCAAGTTGGAATTCTTTCCTTCCTCTCAAAAATTAAGTTCCAATTCTTACCCAGTTCTAGTTTTGCACTAGTATCTTTCCACAAGCACACGCACAAAAAAACCCAACCTTACACAGTATCAGAAAATGCAGAATGTGTGCTTTTTTCCTTCAAACTGAATTTTTTTCATGGGGTTTGAGCGCCCTCCTGTGAGAGCAATACAGCATCTCCCAATAGTCGTGATTTGGTTGAGGAATGGATATAACAAACACTGTGTCACTAACACCACTATCTATCCATTAGTATTTCCTCTAGTATTACTATCTTTTCGTTAGTATTTCTTCAAAATAAAAACATGCTAATTAACAGTTGAATGTAATATATTACACTGCTGGATTTCAGTTATCTCTCGGTGTGTTTCAACTCACAAAAATTTTCTGAATGTTTATCTTTGTAGCTTTACAGTACTGATTCTTGAGGCATGCTAACATGTTTAATTGATTGCAATATTCAGCTGAATGGGGACAAAGCTCCTGGTTTTCTCTGCTAGATCCTTTTCTGTCAAAAGCTGGCTACTGGAACTTGAACACAAGATTAAAGCACCAAAAGCTTCACAGATTAGATGGAAAAGGACAACTGTGGGTTTGAAGTCCTCCCTATCAGCAAACTGACAGGCAGCAACAAAATGCCCTTGAAACAAGAAAAGAAGGGTGCAGTAGTTCTTTTAAGTATGAAGAATGGAGAATTTCAGCTCAACACAATGTCCTGCAAATGGACAAAATGGACAAATGGACTCAAAATGGACAAAAATTGACTCATCTGCTTATAGCTTACCAACCTATTACATATTCCAGATTATACACAGTGCTTGGACACCAATTATTACACACCAACCCTTGAACAGGAAAACAAAACAATGAGGACCAAAAGTGAGTGACAGGCAACTGCTCTGCGACCTGCTGCTTCCTTAATACAGGAGACCTTAATCCCAAAGTAGAATGAAAAAGCCAAGGAAAAGATTGGGCACTAAGGAACTGCTGAAGGCTGGGGATCAGCCACAAAGCAGTTCTTTTCAACTGAAATTTTCAAGTCAAAAGTACTTTACGTAAGTCTGCAGAACCCATTCCCTACCAGAACACAGGACTGAAAATTAGATAATGATGATAAATCTTTTCGAAAATATTCTGAGATTCAAATTAATCATCTTCTTAATGAAGAAATCATAAAAGCCTGATCAAGCAGCAGTAATCAAAATGCCCAATGATCCATCCTTTACTGTCTTCTCTCTCCTCTGCTAAAAATTAGCATTTTTAATATGTAAAGGATCAAAAATCAAAGGAAAACATTAGCCAAGGCTCTCAAAAGAGCCAATTTGTGCCATATATGCACTTCCTGTAACCTACTCTAAACCTAACACTTTCTACTAATACAGGAGTCACCTCCTGTATTATATATTCCCCTACAGAAGGTATAAAGTTCCTCAACTTACATGGTAAATATCAGAAAACATTAACATTTCTAACTCATTAAAATGATGAAACGAAGTGTTTATTTCTGGCTTATAAGGAACTTTTCCTTTGTGCCTATATTTCCCTCTCCATCCATCTTCATGTACAATTCTCTGTATCTCAGCTCATGATCCTCAGCATTTTCCTGCTGCACTCATCTGGACTTGCCCTGTTTCCTTAACTTTACAAAGGTAACAAACGCAGCACCCAGTGTCATAGTCTGGGAAATAGCCTCAGCCTTAAATGATTGTAGGGCAGCATGAAGATCAGACTATATGCTTAGTTCACTTCAGAAAAAAAGAACAAATGCTGAACATAAACACAGATTAGGCATTTGGAGCCACAGAATTTAAAGCACAGGAAGGGAGGGAGTTTGAACACAGCAATAAAGACATCTGTTCAGTTGCTAAGCAGTATTTAAAAAAAAATATTTTCTGTTTCCTCCATAAATTTTTTATCTTAGTATTTTTTCCAGTAGAAGTGCACCTCCTGCTGGAAAGCAAATATAAGCTTAATGACACTATGCTCATTAGTTTCCTTTTGCACACTACTAAGAAATAATTCACATAACATGGACCAAAAACCATGCATGGCTGTTTTCAAATCTCTATAGGAGGCAAAAAAGTAACAAGAATTTTAGAATGGCAAAATCAAAGCAGTGAAAGGACAACAGAATTGTTCATGATCACAGAAAGCATCAGCATCAGACACACAGTTCCTGACTCACAGTCCGCACTTAAAACACTGATAAACTAAACCCACAAGTAACTCCTGAGGGATAAACTGAAGTGTGAACAGCACAGCACCTACCCACACTAACTACCAGTGTGCATCCCCTTACACTGTAGCAGCTTTCATCTACCAGCACTTCTCATGCTCCAGTCTGCAGCAGAACCAGTCATTAGGACAAGTGCTAATTCAAAGAGCACCTCTGCTTTGTTCTGAAACACTGGAAAGCCCCTCATCTGGTTTGGTCACTGCTACAGCATCAGTCTGTTGATCAGGTGTCCCATTCTGCCCTACTAGTTTAGGGTTTAGTAAGATTATAGTTGTGCACTACAGAAATGAACAGTTATAAAGGGATTATAAATGCTTCTGTTGTAAGTGCATTTTGTCTAATTGGAGGTTATTAATCCACTAGTATTGCTACCACTCTTGGCACTTCTAAACACAACTGACCAAAAATTATAAAACACAATATACCAGTGGATTAAAATCACAAAGTTACAGCATACAAAGTGGTTAGGAGCCATTATTTCAACTGATTTCACATTTGTTTTTACTTAAGACTTAAGTTTACTATTCCTTTAAAAATTAAAGCTATCTTTATATATTTCTCAAATAATTTCTCAAATTAGACTGCAAGATTATTGTGAAAAGGCTTCTCCCATCTTTCTTGTTCACATGTAACTTTTTGGTGAGGTAATAACTTCAACTGTTGTCTTTACATACTAAAGTACTTTAAATTAAGAGCATCACTAAATCATAAGAGTAACTATACAGGAAATGAACATTATGAATTTGTCATTTTATATTTTTATGATTTTAACAAACTTACAGGGCACTTATTTCAGGATCCTGGAAATAAACTAGTACTTTGGAGCAGATCAAATTTAACTGTGAAACAAGTCAAACTCTTTCTGAACCACAGTGGTAAAGCTAGAGAAGAGAGACAAGTACCTCATAATTTGAGAGGAAATCTAGTAACTTTGATCGAGACGAGATGTAGAGTAGTGGTGTCATCACCCGGCGAACAAACTTTTCAATATAAACAGCACTCATTGGGCCTTTGTATTCAATTGGTCCAAAACTAGTACCAAAAAAAATAATAAATCATTAAGACTTAAATTAACAATAGAGTCAGTCCCTCCTGGGGGTGGCAGAGATAGAAGTTACACGGACAGCATGCTCAGCCTCTAGGGAATTGATCTCTGTGTTAATTAACAGTGGCTTCTGTAGCTAACAGACGAGTTGTGTTACCAAGCTTGAAGTACAGCGCAGACACTGCAGTGACTCTAACGCAGTGTCTATGAGTAGGTGCAGTGTGTTGGTGGGGATGAATGGATGGAGACCACCTCTCAGTCCCATTGCAGAAGTTGGTAAAATGCAAGTATAAATCATATAGATACCTTTCTGCTTTATCCAAAGTAAATACATGTGACTTTAAAATACAAATCTGAAAAATGTCACTATTTTCCCTTGATTCTTTTTTAAATCTTAGAAAGTTCAAACAATATCAATCTGAAAAGTTGCAATATTTTTTTCACAGACTTTTACAAGTAGTACTTAATAAAACAGGGACAAATCCAGTCACACTGCTGATGAACAGACCCAACAAGTCTACAGTTTCTGCCCTAGCCATCTGACAAAACAGCTCACACCACATTAGGTAGTGCTAAAACAGAAGGCCAGCTGGTCTTTGGGGCTACAATTTCCAGAGCTTCTGCTCCATCCCCTTGAAATCCTGCATCTATTATCACTAGGTTGAACAAAGCATCACAGTCCAAAATGAAATCAAACACAAAGTGTGAAGAATTAGGCCACTCCTACTGAAGAATGTAATTGTGATGCATTTTTAAACATAGTTTGTATCTATAGACACACTGCAAAAATATTAAACTCACAGTGAGATTCCTGTATTCAGATGCTTTGAAATGGTTTTCTACAGCCCGCTAGACTATTCTACATCCTATACTTGGCTTATGACCAATCTCTGTTTTAACAGCAACATGCACTGCTTCACCATGTCACATGTCCAGCATAAAACATTCAAGGTTTAATATCTCAAAGGGTCCATTGCCCTTTGGGGGTTTTATGGAGTATCAATATGAATTTACATCTCATCTTGTTGCAACTCTGTTTAAGGTTACTGATAATACCCAAGTGCTCCATCTATCATGGTGTTATTTCAAGATCAAGTAAATTTAAGTCAACGTGCATCCAAGTGGGATTGCTGGGATTTTTTATTACAGTTTGAATTATGCCAGTGCCATCTGTGTCTATTCCAAGTTCAGCTGACAAAGATCATGACTGTTCCTCCTCAATACATAAATCCCCTCCAAAAAAACCAAAATCAGCCTCTGTAATGGAAGAGAGCTGCAGTTCAAGACTAAAATGTACAAGAATAAAGTACAAGAATAAAATCCAAGTGATAAACTACACAGCATCCAGCTCTTTTGTACCTAAGATTAGAAAGTGCTTCCTTACCTTCCGCTCCACAGAGGAAAAAAAAAACAAACCCAAACATACAAATACTAAAACAAAAGTGACATTATATAAAATTTTATACAATGATATCTCAGCAGCTGGAGCATAAAAAAGTGTGTGTGAAGTTCAAATTTAAAAGAAAAGTCTTTGATACATAGTGCCACTTAAATTCCACTAACTTTATAGTCCTTAAGTACATACTTTATTGCTGTTACAAATTGGGACAAGTTTATATAATCCATCCACAGAGCAAGCAGACAACTGAAATTAATATAAAAGTCTGAACTGTTTACTTTTCATTGAAGACAGAACTTCCAGGAGATGCATAGGCAAAAGAAAATTTCCTTAAAATGAAGAATTGTGCAGCATGTCATTTAACTGACATTTACAGCCCTTCTTGACACCCAAGTAGCATACAGGATGAGCTTCACCCAGAATCTCCTCTACAACTATTTACTATAGCAATAAATATAACATTTTCAAAATGCAGTATTTTATACAATACCTCTGTTTCTCAAAAACCCAAGAAAAATCCCAGACTGGACTTATGAAACCTTACCTCCGATGGTACAAGTGTATCACAGGAAAATAAAAGAAATGCTTCTGCTTCCTGCATTTCCCCTGGTTCCACCAGCAATTTACAGCCACAAACAGCACCTACAAAGCAGGTAAAAATTCACAGCTAACAAAGTACATTACTGTACCCTTCTTCATGTAACATACAGTTTTTCCAATCCATTCCATCTGCTATTTTCAGTGTCTTTTCAACTCAGTATTCCACATCTGTTCCTCTTCACTCTCATACACAAGATTTTATTTTTGTTTGTCATTTTGCAACAGAAATCCTTCTGGTCACTTTTGTGTCTAGTTTTTAAGATTCTTAATCAAAATTATTCAAATTTACTAACCCATAATCTGTATTTGTTACTTTTTCTGCAGAGTGGAGCATGACAAGCAGAGGTTTCTGATAGCAGTGCCTGTGAAGTGTTCACAGGTAACTAACCTCTAGAAAGCAGTGTGATGGCTGCAATCTTAGACAATTACTAAGGTCTCCAAGGATCCTGGAACTGGAAGTAAACTTGCAATTGCCATCTGAAGGCAGGTGAATAAATCTGGGAACACTTTATAAGAAGAAACTTCTAGAGTTTTCAGGAGTAGAAATAACAACCAACCAAGAAGGAAACACAGGTTGCTTCCATTTATTCTAACACTCTATATGTTAAATTAAAATAAAGACAATTGGCTGGGTCACCCTAAAATGTAAGCATTCAAGTCCAACTGCTTCTTGTGGGATGCCAGAAATTAGCATCATCTTGGAGACGTAAAAGGTCATGTTTAACATTTGCATCTTCCCTGGAATTACCTGGTCTGACAATCTGCTGGCCACATGTTCTATTTCTTCTCTTGCTGCAATGGACTGGCCACACCACGGCGCATAGAAGAAATACAGCACAATTTCTGAATCTTGACGAAGGTGATCTGCATAGTCTAACTGTCCCCGAAAAAGATCAATGACTGGAGATCTTGTGGAGAAAAAATTCACTGGAAGTTTCGCTGGCATTGTTACATCTTTTGCTCGGCTGCAGGCAAGAAATTAAGAGTGGTTATTGAGACTGTACAGCAGGAGTTAAAAAAGTGTGTCCAAAGCCCTAATTTTTAATCTTAGCAGAGGTCATGCAATGACAAAATTTAGAAATTGATGCAATTATCTGACAGTTATCTGAGTTAGTTTCATTACATACCATAAAACCTAAAGATCACCCTTGACAAGCTTTAGAAAGTCACACTGTGATTCCGTGCACTCTGTTTATGGGTATGTTAGCTCACACTCTTACTGCTGGTTGCTATAGAGCATAAAATTACCAGGAAGAGTGATTTCTTTGGATTTCTTCCCTGGCCTCATCCACTTCTAACACTTGTACTTTGGGTAACAGCATCCTGATAAAAGAAGAGAGGCTGGTCATAAAGTTTTGTGATGTGATGTTTATATAAAAAAGAACTATTACCTTCTCTTACACTTTGCTTCAAAGTATTTTATATTTATTTTATACTGTATTAGGTAAAAACATGTAAATGTGTCTTGGTTTATTTTACTGGTGAGGGCAGGGACAGCAAGCTGTTCAGGGCACATTTCCTCTTCAATGTAAGGATAGTGTCAACAAATAGGAGTCTTGATTTAAAGTGATTGTGACAGGTTAATTTTCTTAAGAGAAATTTGTTTAATCAGCAATACCAACTACATAAACCAAATACTCAAGAAACCATTTTCTAGCAAATCAGCAATCAAACAATCTAGAACTCCAAATTTCCAAGGCATTTGGAAGTTGTTATGGTATAAATTGCCTTAAGTACAAGTTAATGATCATATTTGCTTTTCATCATATTCTCTGAATTCCAAAATTTTCCACTAGCTTTATTTTCACCAGAGCAAGTCAGGTGACAGAACTGGACTTCACCACTGTAATGCTCTAGTTTGAAATGGTTCCTTATCTGACAGGGGATTTCATTAAACACCGTGCATTCCTTTACTTTGTAATACAATAAAAAGCTAATGCAAAAAATCTTTTGACCTGATATTTGATCCTTCTTAGGTTACAATTCTAAAACAATTAGAAAAATTATTGAGCCCCAAACACTGTCAAGCTCATACGTTAAGCAACCTCCTAACAACACTGATAGTTTCAAACTTCAAAATAATTTTTAAACCTTTGTTTTTACAGTACAGACTTACAAAACTCTCATTTCCACATAATAGAGCATACACTTAAAGCTCAACATTTAAGAATTACTCCCAATACATTTTCTAAAAGCTATGGAAATTCTTAATTCATCCATGAAAGACTATTTGCTTCAAAGTCCAGAAGTCTGAAAATATTAACTGGTTCCTCATGTTTGCAATTCATTAATACCATTATTCACAAAATCATATTTCCACACAGATGGCCAAAAATCTCATTTTCTTCCATCGATTTCTAGCTTTGCTCTTTCCCTTCTCCCCCCTGTCAGCAACTCAGCACCTCCTTCCCCACCCTTAGGTTCTCATGTCACCTCACAACCATCGCTTCTGGTTCCCTCCTATTCCTGCACCCTGTGCTTGCCCAAACTACCCACTTCTTCCCGTGCTTTCTAACTGCCACCTGGACAGGCCCCAACACTGGTGCACAACAGCTCTAACACACAGGTCAGCACACACACCCATCAGCTGCAGAAAGTGAAACATGGAAGCACAGTGTTGATCTCACACTAACATACTTCTGCAACAGACATTAACTAAAATGTATCTTCCTTAATGAAAAGGGACAACCTAAATGCGTTTAAAACCTCTGCTTCCTGCACTGAATTAAACTGAAAGCTGTCAATTGGTCATTACAGTGTAAGTCTTGAAAATTAGATACAAAATTGGCTCTAAATTGCAAGAAGGTATAACCATATCAACAGAAGGCCCATTAACATGAATGGGTCAGGAACTACATGACTACCTTCAAATACGAAAAAGAGCCCCAGTAGTTATTAAAAACCAAAACACAATAAATCAATAGCTACCATAATTGCTTCTTAAGCCGATTTCATAGTAGTGAATATCACACATAACTGTAATACCAAATGCACAACAGAGTACTTTACACAATGCCCAGGTTTGCAAAGAGAATAGTACACTGAACTCCTAAAAACTGAAAAAGTATAAACTGAGGATTACATAATAAACGATTATACAAAGATAATAATTCCATACTGTTTATTAAAACACTGATTGTGTTGTTTACATGCTGCACAGAGCCTATAAAGGACTAATTTCCACTAAACAGCCACATAATAAAGGAAAACACATGCAAGTGGAAGAAGGATCACCCCTTTGACTTGCATGGCCCTTAGAGTGCCATTGCCGAGAGAGACATTTGTGTAATGCCACAAACAATTCAGGTTCTAAACCACAGGCGTTTCATAACAGCAAACATTAGGCTTCATTTGGCTATTTCTAGAGCCACTATAAACCTTCAACACCTCAAGAGATTGCCTTGTAGTGAAGGAATTTTCCCTTTCCATACTTTTTACCCCTTGGGCTCAAACATTACACATTGTAAGCATAGCGGTAGTAACTGGACTCTGTCACCAAGACTTGCTTGCAAATTGCACTGATGTGTGGTAAGAAAACATGTACTGTAGTCACAATGTACATATGCAATTAACCATCCTCCAAATTTCTACACTTGAATTTTCTATGTTTCTGACAGCAACAGAAGAGGGATTATTTTTCTGTTTCTCTATTTAACTACAATCTGAAAAGCCAAGCCCCTTTAATCAAACATCCTGTAAAGAGTACAGGGTGGCAAGAAGCATACACCAAGCGCATTCCATTTGTAAGGTTTCAAACACAGCTAGCAGTAAAATGAAAGGAGCATGAGGGTTTTAAGTAAAGGACAGCAGGAAAAAAACAAAAGCTTCAACGTAAGCATGGAAAAGAAAAATAAAAATTTTAGTAAAAGACAGTAAAATGGGAGGTGATTAACCCTTCATTATACATTCAGTAATATGGCAAGATATTTACACTTTCATCTACATAGTCACTGTGAGAGAGAGACTGCTGTAGAGTAGGCTGCATGGAGACCTCAACAGCAACCTCCCAGTACATTAAGGGGGCCTACAAGGATGCCAGAGAGGGATTCCTCGCCAGGGACTGTAGCAATAGGTCAAAATGGAATGGGTTTAAACTGAAACAAGGTAAATTCTGATTAGATATAAGGAAGAAATTCTTCCCCGTGAGGGTGCTGAGGCACTGGCACAGGTCGCCCAGAGAAACTGTGGCTGCCCCATCCCTTGCAGTGTTCAAGGCCAGGCTGGATGGGGTTTGGTGACAGTCTAGTGCGATACATCTCTGCCCACGGCAGGGGGTCTGAACTATATGATCTTAAGGTCCTTTCCAACCCTAACTATCCCACAATTCTATGAACAGAGAGGCACTGCAGCCCGAAGAGCAACTCCGCCAGAGACTTAAAATTCAAATATTAGATCCTCTGTGGACAGGTAAAACAGGGCAGCTTTAGTACTGTGAATCAAGTGTTTCTCAAAATAAAAATGCCTCCGATTCTGCAGAACAGGGAAGTGATCAGATTCTTGTAGCCATCTCCCACCCTTCAAATTAAACCCCAAATGCAGTAAACGTTCTCACATTAACACAGTGTAAGTTGAAACACATAACGGTGACCTTGACCTAAAATCCATCTGGAGCTCCCAGTTCAGGCTCCAGGAACTTGCTGCCCCACACACCACACGCAGGTGCCCGCCGTCCATGGCCAACCCTGCCTGTGCTCCAGCTACATACCCTGCTAATCTCAGCTCAGGGTTGGTTGTTGTCAGCAAACAGAAACCACAAGACTTCCGCAATGAACAAAGTGGCAGCTCCCAAGAGTGGCACCAACATATTAAACGGGGGAAAAAAAAACCCAAACAACAACAAACCATCTTTCTGTCTGAAGCAGGTGCAAGTAACGGGGTGTTGGCACTAACAAGCACCCCTTCCCCTCACTTGGTACCCCCACACCGACACAGCCGTCTGAGTGCTGAGGGAAGGGTTTCAGCCCTATGGTTTCTCAGTCCTTCTGAGGTACAGGCGAGGTACGAGCAATTCGCTGGAGGACAAACACCTTCTTCCACAACGCGCCCGTCCCTCGGGTGCCTGTGCGCCCGCGTACCTACCGCCACACCCCGATACCCTGCTGAGAGAGACGTGTCCTGACAAAGCGGCCACTTCCCCCCCACCGCGCACAAACGCTAGGCGCAGGCCCTGCTCCGGCCCTACATGGGTCACCAGGCCCGGCGCCCCCCACGACAGGCTCACGGCCGCCGTTGCTATGGGGACCGCCTGTCAGTCACTCACCGCGGACCGGCCGTGCGCGCCGCCGCACACAGCCCCACCACAGAGTGCTGGGGCGACCGCGGCCAGACCGGGATAAAGGGGCCTCGGCCCGGGGCCGGGGCCAGACCCCCGTGGGCAGCCCTGCCCCAAGCCTCCGCACACGCACTCCCCACGCCGCCACCGTTACCTGCAGGTGACTTTGAGGGCCACGAGGAAAGCACAGCCCAGCAGGATGGCGGCGCCGCAAAGCAGCTCGGGTCGCCGCGCCATATGGGCGGCACGAGGCCGCAGCCGCGGGGCAGCCGCAGGGCCAGAGTCGCCGCATAACGACATCGGCGCGGCTGAGGCGGGGAGGGGTGCGGGCCGCCCGGCCGCTCCCGCTCGCACACGTCTCCCTACCGCCCGCCTGTCAGCCGCGCCAGGGAGGAGCCCTCCGCCGGCGAACCAGCCGCCGCCACGTCGCACCGCCCCGAGCAGGCGCACAGGCGACCGGGCACGGCCGGGACAGCGGGGGCGTGGCGCGCCGGCCGCGGCGGCTGGCGGGACCCTTCGTGGTAGCGAAGGCAGAGTGGGATCCATTGGCGGTGCTGGGAGCACCGTGAGGCCGCCAGTCCTCATTTGCCCAACGGCCTCGGGAAAACCGTGCTAAGAATGCCTTCGATGGCGCCCTCCTGTGTGTACAGGGCAGTTACAATCCCCATCCCCGGGATCAGGGAGGGGAAAGTAGTTCCCCAGTAACTCCTCCGTCCCTGCAAGGACCGAGCCCCCAGCCCCGGCAGCTATCCCAGACAGCCCAACACCGCAGTCATTAAAGATCTCACACCGTTCGTACGGAACAAGGATTTCATGTTTAGTTTTGTCTAGAATTACTTCGAGTAATTTACAGAGCACTTACATTAAACAATGAAAGCATAAAATTGAGAAAACAATTCGGAAAGGCACACGATACAATCAGGTTTTGTCACAGATATAACTGTCCATAATACTCTATTTCAAGCTCAGTTCATTACAAACAATGTAAAAAACTAGCACTGCAGCAAGTGGTATTTTAAGCACCAAGCTACGCCTGTATGCACACTGTACATGATATTCAAATAGCCTTCAGCCCTGGGGGGAAAGAACAGTTCTCCCTCACTCTGGCTAAAGGGTAAGGTGGTGTTCCCGTAACTGTTGTGCTTTTACTTTGTGAAGTGAAAGGCACACGGCCTCCAGGCTCATCCTCTGCATGGGTATCACTGAACTTTGGTTCAACACTTTTTACATACACACTATGTGGCCAATGACTACATTCAAACTACTGAAGTCATTCTTAAAGCTCTTCTAATGATACAAGGTCAGCCATAACAAAAAAAAATACTATTAAGAGAGAGAAGTATGGGGGAAAAAAAACCTAGCTTCAGCTACTTTGAATGACTAAATAAAGCTTGTTTTTGGGGAAAAGGAAAATTAAAAAGCACATTAAGTGACCACACAAAGCACGCTGAAAGCACAATCTGCAGAGAAGTCAAAACACAACAGAAGCTCTCTCTGTTCTAAAGCCAAAGGACTCATCAGGCCGAAAGCACCTCAGCCCATGGATGGTTTCCCTTTGCTGTAGGCTGCAGGAAATGCCATCTAATCCCATACACCTTGCAGCTGAGGTGGGGGTGCTTCATGCCCAAATCAAAAGGCTGAAAACATGTCCCACCTCCAAAACGGTGTCTCTGCTTCACAAGTGAGCTGTCTATTCTTGCTATTTAGTGATGCAATGAGCTAATGACAGTGCAGAAGACTGCAAATGAGAAGCTAGAGACACAACCAACTTAGTAAATGTTTAGCTACAGGTGCTCAAGCTTTTGCTAATAATGAAATAATTATTAGTTTGTTTTTACAAAATCTCAGTCCTGAGATGCTACATGCAGAAAACAACTTTGTGTAAAGTTCTCTTTTATTACAGGCAACATTAGTCCATACAATAGTACACAATACTGACATACAAGTGTAATCTTTCAAAATCATCATTTAAACAGCAAAGACCAAGAAACAGAATTTTAACTACTTTTTTTTCTTTCCAAGATCCTTTTTCAGTAAATTATATTGAAACATACAAATAGAGAAAAAATACCCATTCAACATATACTGTAGTTAAATGGTTATTTTGTGTAAAATCTTTAATAAGAAAAATCCTTTTTAGCAACCTACATATAGATAAGTAGCAAACTTTGTTTTAAACAAATCCTCTCCATTAAAAGATCTGAAGAATTTTCATCCATCATTTTCTTCTTAGCCCATAACACTCTGTTTTGCAATACCATGATACCTTAAAGTTTTTCAACTGAAGGACTGATACTAGGGGGCTTCCTAGATTATAACTTCTCTTCCCCCCCTTCTATTTCCTAACTTTCTGTCCAACAGAAAGTGAGTAAGCGCGTAATACTTCAGATTTGTTTTTAATCACCACTCTGTTTCATGAGAGCACAGACAGGTCTGCTCAATCCCCCTAAATCTACTATATTTTGCTGTTCAGGAGGAACAAGATATGCCAATAAAAGCAGAAAACCTGCAGCTTATCTGTCACATGCTTTTTATTATTGTCAAATTTTCTGTTTTATGCTTCCAGCTGATAACATGTATGTGTCACCTCAGTATTAGTTTAAATCTTTAAACAAAAAACTATATTTTCCAAAGTCATTATCACTGGGAGCAATCAAGTGATCTTTCCTTGCTTTGCTGAGCTTCATTCTTAAAACTTGTCTTCGTTCTTCCCATTCATGGAGTTCAGCATTTCCATGGGCAAATTTACAGTTGTTTCCTTCAGTACAAGTACCAGCCATATATCTGTTAAGACAGATTTCAAATAGTGTTTTCACAGAATCATCACAATTGCTATTGCATCTAGGTATTTTCTTCTGGTCATGCTTCTCAAACACACTACAACATTAAGGATAAAAATAAAATACTAGAAGAGAATTTACTTTTTAAGTAAGATAATACTAACTCTGTTTAGCATTTGATTACATTTTTCTTTCCCAGCTGTCAAGTATTTATAGCAGACAAGAGATGGCTACTTTCTGTTCTTCATGCTCCTACTTTACTAAGTCATTTAATGTGTGATACCTTTAATTTCATGAGGTTAAATTACCAGGTAAATGAATACATTATCATTTAACTCATTAAACTAAAGCACTACTATTGTTGAAAATATTTCACACAGCTGCAATAAACTAGTTTAACATCACACAAACGTTAATTTGCTTCCACAATTGGGCACATCGTCACTCCCTGAGTTCTAAAAGCATGTGTTAAAATACTGTAAATTACTTAATTTCTTGTTCAAAGATTTATGCAAAGCAAGAAATACTAGAAGCATCTGTCAAAATAAATAACCACCTTAATTATTGACACTACAAACTGTTATTTTTCAGCATTTTTGACATCTTAAAAGCCACATACCTATCACAAATGCTAAAATTTCCAGTTGGAAAGCGATACTGCCAGCAGTTTTGATCGTCCTCGGTGTGGAAAACCTTCTCTTTATGCTTTTCAGAAGAAATGTGACCCTGCCATTGCTTCTCACTATTACAGTTCTTCCCACACATCCAACAGTGAAAATCCACCTGATTTACAGGGAATTTGAAAACAAAACATTGAGAATTCAATACTGTAAGCACAGAATTACCCCTAATACATTCTGGATGTTTGCTTTATGTTGGCCTGTAAATTGCTGTTAACCTAACAGATGTAATTCTTTAAAGAATCACCTGAAGTTTATGATCTCTACTGGCTTTAGAGGATTCAGAAGAGATTTACAGCGTCAATTAAAAGTTTGCAATTAGCATAGCTACCTATAATCTAAGGAAGCACCAAGAAAATAAGAACAATGCATGTTACTGACTGGGGGGGGATGTGACACCACAACAAAAACCCCACGTTTGAATTTAGAATTATACCTATGATTACTTACTGTAACTTCAGCATAGTCAGTCGGCATGTGAATTTGCTTCCCATTCTCTTTGTTTGCCTGAGCAGCTGTATCATCTCCCTTTTCTGGTTTTTGACTTTTTAGCCATATGTCATACAACTGCTCCAAGTCTTGAACTAATGAGAGCAGAAGCTAAAATAAGTAATTAGCAATTGAGGCAAGAGCTTGAGAATACTAGATAAATGAGTGAGTTTGAAAGCATAATTCAGTCCTCACCTGTTGTAAGAATCAAAAAGGAAGGACACAATGTAGACAGTTACACAGTGTAGAGATAAGATCTTAAGAGAAACACCAGTCTCTGGCTACTTACCAAGACTCATTGTGCCTATCTAGGGGAAAGTAAGATGTTGCACACTTCTGAACAGGCACCCAAAGTACAGGTAACAACTGCCACTGGATAATAACTGTTGCTGTGTAGTGATACCTGAATTTTAAAGTACTAATACAAAGTGTACTACAGCTTTTGGCAAATTCAGTCTGCTTTCTTGTAGACCATGGTAATATAATTTATGTCATTTATTACTTCCAACTTTTTGCTTTATCTCCCCAGTAACATTCTAATTGATTACAAGTCAACAACAGAACATGAATAGTAATTTACAGTGAGTGCACTGGGGGGGAAAGGGGAGAGTGTAGGATTCTTCTGCTAATAGCTTGCCCCCATGTTATCAGCAGAATCCTAGTGTGTGCACATGGCAATACAGAGTATAAACACCAAACAATATTGCAGCATGGATCAATATACTGTTTCTAAGACATCTAAAAAAATTCTACAAACTAGGGTTAAAAACCACAAAAGTAACAAATATATAATGTAGCTTTTTTTATTTAATACTGATTTTGAATACCCAGTCTGGGTCTATTCAAATTAACACCCCCCTGACCCCCCCAAAAGGCACCTGCAAGGCTTACTATAAAAGACAGTGAAAGAAAGTGGATTAAAAAGTAATTGAGGAACAAGAATGAAAAGCAGAACAATTGGATTCACAAGGTTTAAGATTTACTCTTCTACTTACTACTGTTCTCCTTCATATAGGTCCACATCTCTCTCTCCTCAGGACTGTGAGCAAATGAGCAGTTTCCATCATACTGACATTTCTTGCCCGAAGTAATATGATTGCACAACTGTAATGTGAATTAAAAAATATATCCTTTCGAACATAAAATAAAACAGACGATAGTAAAAAATGGGGGGTGGGGGGAAGTTCAGTCTCGGCAAGTGTTTTCCCTCCCACCCATTTATATCACATGAAAAATAAAATCATATTTACTTTATAAAAACCTCATATATTGTAGTTAAAAAAAATCAAATTGCTGGAAGCAAGCACTATGACTGCTTTTTGCTTCCTACCATTACCAGTCTACAGATATGTTTAAGCTATTTCTGAAATATTTTCTGGAAATAGTCAGAACTTAGAACTTCCATAGAGAAGGTACTTCAGTAGTAACAGTGAGATCAGTGCTTTTCTAAGGCTGAAACTCTATATAAACACTATAAACATATTCCCACCAACCATAAACAAATTCCCAACCAATGGAAATTCCTGCTGAGCTGAGGAAACCAGCCTAGGAAACTAGTATTTTCCAGTTAGCCTATTTTCTGAACTAAAACGTTAAGTCTTAGGTTAACATACATCAAACTGCAGAGGCACTTGTTTCTTTGCCGGAAGAGGACGAATGGTCATCCACTTTTTACGTTCATTAGACATTACTAGCACCACACGGCGATCTTTGGTCCACCTAAAAACCAGAAAATACTATTAAAAATACATAATGTGTACACAGAAGCAGAACCATGAAAGCCCAGAAAGGTTTTTTTATAAAGCTTTTTTCTTAATTTAGCTGAATGCTGCTGAAACTTTACCATAATTGCATAAGTGATAATTAAAAAACCCAACACAAAAATCCCCAACCAGCCAAAGTGTTTCTCATTGCCAATTATTAACACACAATAACAAGATGACAGTGTTCTGCTTCAATGTATTTTTTAAATTCCTCATATGACTCTTTCCCAAGCAGTAGCAAGGTCTCCCACTAAAGGTTTTAACTGGCTGATACAACACTTTCACTGTGTTCTCTTACTTACGGGTGTCTTGCCTTTGCACTACAGTACTTTTTGTTTCTGTCTGGCTCATTAACTTGACCATTTCTCCAGCACTGACCACAAACAAACTTCATTTTCAAATTAAGTGATCCATATTTCATTTGGTTCCCAAGGATCTTAAGTAAAAAAAAAAAAAAAAAAGAACAACAATAAAAGGTATTTTGTATCTGCAAAGAAATCCATACATAATTATGAATTACCCCCTACAATAAGAGTTAACAACACGTCTGGTAGCAGATGTTACACTGTAATAGTTCAGCTTGTAATTTCAAACTAGACATTTCTTAACAAACGCCTTTTTATTTAACTTATTTCTGATTTCACAACCCAGAAGTTGTGATAATTTATACAAACTAAACATATAAAAGACCTACATTTTGAAAAGATAATTTATTGACTTTAAAATTGTATTTAGGTTTTATGTTCTGCCTATGATAGAATAAGCAAAGCAAAAAACGAATTGCACAGAAGCAAAGCAGCATCCTAGTGTAAATGGAGTGAGCCAAAGAAAGTCTACAAAGAGGTTATTTGAAGAGAGCATTAAAAAATTAATTTCTAAGGTAAGATACATTATACACAGATGTAGAAAAAGAACAATCACCAAATTCACTGTAGAATTAGTTTAATGGAAAACCAAAAATACCTGTGATCCATGTGCACTAGCTTCCATGTTTTGCCAGTACTTCTTTGATTCTTGAACAATAGTATCATGTGAAATACCTGTAAAGGAAGGGGAAAAGTTCTTGAGCACTTACAACAGTTGTAGCATTGCAGGCATGCTTGAACTGGAATATTTCTGAAGCCCCAAAGCTTTTATCTGTTTTTCTTTTTATATATTGTACACATATACACACACTCATGTGTGGGTATAGATATACATTTACATCATACACACACATACGGGCCTTCAAAACAAAAATACTGTATATGTCATCACATGAAAAGCAAACATAAACTTTTTTTAATTACATATTGCTTTAAAAAGGTCCATCTTTGAGTGTTTATTTAAACATAAATTACTAAACCTGTAATGCCACTCAGAAAAATTACCCAAAAGGCAAGCTGACAGACACTGGATCACCCCTGCCTTATTTACAAAGACTGTAAACAAGCCCTGTTAATTAGGTTTTGCTTCAGAAGAAAACCACAAAACATTCCTGTATTTTGACTAAGGTTCCTATAGCAGCTACACAGTGTTCACACATACTGTAATTCCACACAATACAGACTGTCATCTATGTTTTGATTTGAGGGTCAGTAAAACAATTATTTCCCGAGTTAGCATTCCTTTATTTTCCACAACTTACATTCAGAACAGGAACCTCATTCAAAGGGTAGAGGGACTTTGGCAAAGCATGAGGGCAGCATGAACACATCATAAAATACAAAATATTCCTTCTGTGGCAAATCAGGTTTCTTGGAGACCCAAATCCTTACTTCCAAAAGAAGTTATAGTGCTAATTATTTGCTATCCTTGACTTTGTAGGGGCAGCTGGTGAGAAAATAACTGTTTTACTTTCACACAGAAACTTCTAAAGACTCTTGCAAGGAGGGTCAGAAGAGAAAAATCAGCAAAGAAACAGTTATCTCTTATCTCTATTTGACTTTCTTCCTCCAAGATTTTCAGGTCAGCATGATATCTCATGTCAGTATACCTATACAAGAATATAGATAGAAAGCTGAAGCAACAAGGAACCTCTTCTTCAAAGAGGGGACAAGTGAGGCTGAATCTCAGACATAAAGGGGCAAAAATGCCAGAAAGGCTGTTAGCACATTGGAATTGCCAAGTTTCCCTTTTAGCTCCATGTACCACAATGATCCAATGTGATTATTTAATATCTAAAGTACTGCTGTCATACAGAGCAGGATAGGAAGAATAAGCAACTATTACATGGTAAAAATAACTTCCTATTAACAGTTCAATTGCTTAGAACTCCTGACCAAATAATGGACTGTGAGAGACATACTGTTCAAAAGCTGTCAGCTAGAAATGAAGTAGTAAACTTTGTTATCCTCAAAGAAGCCAACAAAAAAAAGTGAGATCAACAAAAAGCAGCCTAAAAGTCCTGTTTAAGCAAGGACAGAAAAACAAGTAAGTTTTATCAACACATACACTAATGACAGACAGAGGAGAAAACTGGAAGGATTTATTTTCTGGCTAACTATGTAAGAAGATCAGAATGGCACTAAGCTGAAAGAAAGGTTTAACTGCAGAAAAATTTGATCTTTTACTGGGAGATGGAGGGAAACAATGGCCTAAATAAAATATTTCAATCTGGAAAAGAATTTGATCAAGAACTTCCAAATTTTGAAGGTTTAAAAATAAAACCAAATCTAGTTCAGCTTGGATTTAAATCTGCTCAAGACTCCTAGCTGTATTTCATGAAAAAATAATGTGATCATAATGAAGGGTTTTGACAATTTTTACTCTCAAAAACTTGATGATTTTGACTAGCTAGTAGCCTACTCAAAACTTTATATCTTATCTACATTACTGTTTATTGACTATGCTGTATGCAAGATTTCAGCAAATTGTAAGTGAATACACTGGGCCCGGGTTGTGGTTTCAGAAAGGGGTTCAGACAAGGAAGAAGTGGTATTTCAGTGAAGAGTAAAGCAAGCATTTTACCAAACGTACCTGTTTCCTTTTGCATTATCCAGACTTTAAGCTCTATCAGGCTGTGAGCATAAAAGCATTTATCCTCTCGTAAGCAGCCATAATGTACCTCATGTCTGCACAGGTCAAGCTGACATCGAACTTGAAAAGGGCGAATTTTGGAATATTTCACCATAGTTTCACGCAGACTGTGGACAAGGCACCTGTTTTGGAAACAGTTCCCAGAAGGAAGGAGCATCTAATTATCATTTATTTCTAGGCTGAGTAAAACAACATCACAAAACAGTACTCTTGTGAAATCTAGAAGTCTATCTTCTGCAAAGCATTACTGAACTGCATCACTGGTTTCCAAGAGGGAAAGTACATCATGTCCACTTTCAAGTGCATATCATGAGCTAATTACAAAAAGCAAGTACTTATTCTTTTGTAGAGCACCATTAAAGAAAGAGTTGATGCATCACAGTAGCAGCCTAGCTCTTACAGCTGTAGTGTTTTCCTCAATATAGGGAAGTGGAAGACAAATAAAAGGATTAAAAATGCTCCCACTTACATTTCCATCATAAAAAAATGTAAGCCTATTAATTCTCCAAAACTTAATTAACATCATTGCCACTATGCCACTTTGCTATCTTTCAAAGAATAATTATAAACACTTTTCTTACACTATTTTTTAACAGCTGGATTTATAAGGAGTACAGTCTATTTCAGACACTGTAATTAAGTCAAACCTGTTCTTAACCAGCTGAGTTAAAACTACAGAAAAATAAGCAAAACAGACTGAACAAAGAGCAAACTTATTAATTCCTCCTGTATTAATTTACCATGACATATCTGTGTGTGACATCACACACCAATGCTCACTAGATAGAAAAGCTATTAACAAACTGACACCAAACAAGTAAGATTCAAACATGAGGGTGGATACCGCTATTTTTGAATGCGTTGATAAAGAAATGGTTCACTTTCAATTTAGTTACAGTCCTTGTTCAGCAAGTTTGTCTTAGCAATACCACCAAATCATAACAGTTAACAAGGACGAGAATCAACGGGTAAGAAATGAAAAACAGTATTAAACAGAATGCCCCAAAACCTTTGCTTTTAATTTGAAACTTGAAGAGATGGGATTTCAGACATACTTGTTATCTTCAAAGTCATGCATAGCAGGGTGAGAACAAGAAGACGAGTTATCCTTGTTCCTTTTGCTTATTATTCTTGGTTTGTGATCAAAACATTTCTGGAATACAAAAACTAGGTCATTATAGAGTATGTATTTTATATACTTTTAAATATACCTTACCTTAAAGATTTTAAGAGACTTCAACTACTCTCTAAAGATAGCCAGATTACTGAACATGCATTTCAAAATTTAAGAAATAGTCATGCATGAACCACAGCATTTCTTTCAAAGTAATTTTCTTATCTATTATCATTTTTATTGTGTCATTAGAAATAAAGGAGCACCTCACAAAGAAACATAAATAATCCATGATGTTCTTGAAGAAGCTGGGACACAGTCAAGTTGATCTTTCCATTTCCCCCAAAAAGAGACTCTCGGCTGAAGGCTCCTTTGCGCTCCAGTGTCCATACATCGATCTCCTCTTGGCAATACGCAAACGTGCAGTGACCAGGATATCTGCATTCCTCTTCAGCAGCAACATCTAGAATGGTAACATTGAATATGACATTGCTTTCACACAAAACTTTTATCTTATTTATCTTAAAATATCCACTATCTCAATTTCAAATGTTTTTAATAAAGAAGCTACATCTGTTGTAAAAGGATTATGGAAGTCCTCTGACAAAAGAAAAACCTTACACTGAAATAAATTAGAAAGGCTGAAGCACAACTCCATCAACTATCCTTCTCTGGTCTAGGCAACAATGCTCAGAACTCAGAATACCTTTTGCTTAAACACAGCTGTTAATTCATGCAAGAGTTATCTTGCTTAGATCATAAGTAGAGACTCATGCTGCCGAAGTCTAACAAGAATGCTCTTCTTTTTTTGTTGCTCTTTCTTTTAAGAGTAATAGCCCAGCGCTAGGAAGCAAAGTTATTCACGGACAACAGTATGGAAGTACAGTGCATGTTCTCTAAATAATCCCATTAATGGTGAAAATATGGCTCTCTTTACAGCCTCAGAAAATATAAACAACTCAGTGAACTTCATTCTCTGTCTTCCATGAGCAAGTATAAAAACTCAGTCTGTACTTCACTGTGGAAAAGCTAAACTATGTTATTTTGACTGCAGACATTACCATTTTACTATATGTAGTGCGTACCTTTACATATATAATACGGTCCCACGTACTGTGTCTTTGTTGGTCTGGGACGTATTTTTTTCCATGATTTATCTTCAGAGTTTTTTATCCTGCCAATTAGAATATCCTTCTTACATTTATGTTCTAAACTGGGATGGTAAGCGTAATCCAGTAATTTAGGACCTGAAACAACCACAGAAAATTGCTTATATTTGCATATATTGGAACATACTTTAAATATTTCCATACATAGGCTGGCACATAATCCCAAAGCAAAATACACAAATACACAAATACACTGAATAGAGTTCCTACTTGTACCAGCAACTCTGAAGAACCAAAAGTCATCAACAGCCATGTTGAGCAGAATAGAAAAAGACTGAATACTTACAAAAGGACCAGTCTCGGCATGGAAAAAGCCCAGCAGTTATATGGGGAGGGATGATGTGTTACAACCTTAAGATTACTTTGGAACACCAACAACTTGCCACTTTTTTCCAAATTCCAAAGTACACATTTACATAACACCAATTTAAAACTTAACTTGCTTTTTTATAAGTTGTCAATGCAGATGAATTCCAAGGATCAGTAAATGGCTCTCTCAACCTTCAGCTTTTATTGTATTAGAATAGTTACTATGTTTAGAGATAAAACACGCTAGGTAATGAGTATGCACGTGCCAAAAATATAAATGCAAATACCAGAATTTTGTGACTTTGGAAATAAAAACACATCTAGCTTTAAATTCTGTCTTTAGGATGATACTACAGTGAAGATTACCACCAAAATGAAGACTCTTAAGACAAGCAATGATCAGTGAATTTTGTTATTTAAGGGACTGCAAAACCAAGAATGTGACTGTTCCCCTGGACAAGAAACTGATGAAGAGTACAATTCAAAAGTAGGTAGTAAAAGCAGGAGACATGTAATGGCTTTGATAGAGATGCAATGAAACAGAAGAAATAGATGCTTTGATGCAAAAAGTGAAGCTAGAAACATGCTATGTGCTTCCACAAGTATTTCATAGCATCTGCTTTTAGCAGAACATAGGGGGTTTTCAAATACTATTTCATGGATTTTTCTTGTAAAAAAACCCAAAAACCCAATATGTAAGTTCTTAAAACTACAGCAGTCATCCCCTATGTGTCTTGATACAATTCTTTACAGTATATATCAATATCAGTGACACCTATAACGTGAAACAAGATGTTCGTTTTTAAGATTTGTCTTAATAAAAGCTATTGTCTCTAGAATATGGCTCTATTTAACAGCAACAGCTCAGGCCTAAAAAGGATTAGTTATATTAAAGCCCAATATTGGTTAAGATACTTTCAGTCAATAAAGTGGAGTTAATTATTACAAAGATTTGGAAGCCTCAGATTATGATTTAGAATTAGTTTGAAAGAACAATAAAACAGATGGGATGTGAAGGTTACCAGGCACTCTGAACTGCAGTTCAATTCCCCATGGCCAATCAGAGAGAGTATTGCAAGTTTTTTTTAGTCTTGAGCAAAGGTGTCATTCTTCACAGTACCCTGGGGGCTGGGAGGAAAGCGAATACAGAGCGTGAATGACCTTACATACAGGTGGGTGAAAGCGTGTGGTGATTTGTGGTGGGCTTAGGAATCAAGAATATATTAGGACAAGAAATAAAGACAAGAAGAAAGATGATAAAACAGTTGTTGAAACATTTTACCAGTTCCTTAACCATAAGATCATACTACATCTGCAAAGAACAAGTCAGGATTAACACTACTTAGAAGCCAACAGCATTTTAACTTAAGAACACTGAAGTTCTAAAGGTATGCTTTTATATTTTTTAAAAATCAACCCAACTGAGTCCAAAAGCCCCTTACCTTTTTTGACAAAACATAACTGGCAGGCCTGTCTTAGCTCATGTGTGCCTTCTAGTGGGTTTCTTCCCGCAAGTGCTGAGCATACAGGTATATTAGCAGTTGCACTGCTAAAAACATTTGAAAAGTCATTTCTAGTTTGGCCTGCAATTCCCATGTAGTTTTCAGACCCAAACAAACTACTAGGGCCATTTATCTGTTGGAACAAAGCATATTTTTACTTGATCCATATACTTATCTAAAACTAAAATTTATCCTACTGAATTATTCTTTAAAGCATATGAAAGACTACACACACACACAAAAATCAAAATATAAATTTAAAAACAGGTCTAAGAAGGGGACAAAGAGATTTTACAAAAGCCATATACCCAGCACAGACTAAGCACATAACAAGATCCAACCAGGCACAGGGAAAAGAACAGGCTAATTATTGCTACATCCTGGCTCACAAGGATGCAATCCTTCAAGCACCCTTCCCCACATAATCAATGGCCAGCAGCATGATTGAAAATATATAGCATGACTAGAATACAGAGACCAGATGGATTCTCAGACACAAGGTGATCTTTGCTCTGCTCCTTTACTAGGACAGTTCTCCAGTATTCCTAGTCTTTGGCACTCGGATCATAAGAGATTTCCTCTCTCTCAGGTTGGTTATTTTACACTTCCAAGTCTTTTACAAGTTCCTCAGAATGGAAAAGTGGCTATGACAGCAGGCAAGGTTTGCATTTATAGAACAAGCTTTACAGATCTTCTCATGTGTTCAGTTACTTTTGCTGTGAGCTACTGTACAATTGTCTTTCAGCCAGAATCACGTTTTAATGGTACAAGTGCCATATTTTTAAAAATAGAAACTTCTACTGTGAAAACTATGATCTTAGTTTAAGCCTTCAAATTGTTAACATTTGAACTGATGTGAAAGAAAACACAGAAAACACTTACAAACAATGGGGAATTATTGCTGCTAAGTGTTGGTGTGCCATCTCTAGAAGCTGAACTTGAGAGGTCTAAAGGAACACAAAGAAGTTTTAATTATTTCAGTTCACAAAATATCCTATGCAAAAAAAAATATTTATCATTCCTGAGAAGTAAAAGTATCAAAAGGTTGGTCTTCAGACAAACACCAAGGGGGTTTCTTTATTTGCTATGTTTTGCATTCTGTAAAAGCCCATTTTAAACATCTGGGCTAAAAACTTACTAGGTAATCATCTTCCATGTAATTATCTGATTAACATCAACCATAGCTTCACAGGCATATGCTGAAGCAACATGAAACTGTTTGTGCAGTACAAGAAGGATAGATAGATAAGCAATACCTGCCTATCAAAAATGAGATGAAAGATGGGTAAGAGGATTGTTCTATTTTTACTTTTGTGAATTTGGCTTTGTTCTAAAGAGAGCACATTCCTGTAAGGCTAGTAATTAGAGAAAGAACTTTCTCTTTTCTACTTCACTGACTGTTTGTATCTTGTTATTTCACTACATAATTCACATAAAAATTCACAGGAAAAAAGAGGCTTATGAAAAATGGAAGCAAGGACAGGTGGCCTGGGATGAATACAGAGATGTTGTCCGGGAAGTTAGGGACCAAGTTAGGAAAGCTAAGGCCCAATTGGAGCTAAACTTGGCTAGGGATGTTAAAGATAACACGAAGGGATTTTATAGGTATGTAGCAGCTAGGGACAATGTAGGCCCCCTCCAGAAGCTTCCAGGAGAACTGGCTACACAGGACTTGGAGAAGGCTGAGGTTCTGAATGGCTTCTTTGCCTCTCCAGGGAAGTCTTGGATGCAGTGATCACGAGATGGTTGAATTCAAGGTCCTCAAGACAGTGAGAAGAGCGTGCAGTAAGCTCACTGCCCTGGACTTCAAGAGAGCAGACTCTGGGCTCTTCAGGAACCTGCTTAGCAAGGTTCCATGGGATATAGCCCTAGAGGGTAAGGGGGTCCCAAGACTCTTGGTTAACATTCAAGGATCACCTGCTACAAGCTCAGAAGTGTTGCATCCTGACTAGAACGAAGTGCAGCAGGAGGGCCAGGAGACCCCCTTGGATGGATAAGGAGCTGCTGAGAAAAATTCACAAGAAAAAAAGAGGCTTATAAAAGGTGGAAGAAAGGACAGGTGGCCTGGGATGAATACAGGGATGTTGTCCGGGAAGTTAGGGACCAAGTTAGGAAAGCTAAGGCCCAATTGGAGCTAAACTTGGCAAGGGATGTTAAAGATAATAGGAAAGGATTTTATAGGTATGTAGTGGCTAAAAGACTAAGGACAATGTAGGCCCCCTCCGGAAACTTTCGGGAGAGCTGGCTACACAGGACTTGGAGAAGGCTGAGGTTCTGAATGGCTTCTTTGCCTCGGTCTTCACTGGCAAAGGCTCTGACCACAGCACCCAAGTCTTGGAAGGCAGATGCAGGTACTGTGAAAACCTAGACCTTGTGCCCACTGTAGGGGAGGATCTGGTTCAAGACCATCTTAAGAACCTGAATGTACACACGTCCATGGGACCTGATGAAATCCATCCGCGGTTCCTGAAGGAGCTGGAGAATGAAGTTGCAAAGCCACTGGCCATCATATTTGAACAATCATGGCAGTCAGGTGAAGTTCCTGATGACTGGAAAAAGGGAAATATAACCCCCATTTTCAAGAAGGGGAAAATGGATGACCCAGGGAATTACAGACCAGTCAGTCTCACCTCTGTGCCTGGCAAAATCTGGGAGCAGATTCTCCTGGAAGGCATGCTAGGGCACATGAAAAACAACAAGTGACAGCCAGCATGGCTTCACTAGGGCAAAATCCTGCCTGACCAATTTGGTGGCCTTCTATGACGGGGCTACAAAGTGATGGACAGGGGTGGAGCAGTTGACTTGTGCAAAGCATTCGACACTATCCCACATGACATCCTTGTCTCTAAATTGGAGTGTCAACAATTTGATAGGTGAACCACTTGGTGGATAAAGAACTGTCTGGATGGTCGCACTCAAAGAGTTGTGGTCAACGGTTTAATGTCCAGCTGGAGACCAGTAACGAGTGGTGTCCCTCAGGGATCGGTGTTGGGACCGGTCTTGTTTAATATCTTTGTTGCTGACATGGACAATGGAATTGAGTGTGCCCTCAGCAAGTTTGCCAATGACACCAAGTTGTGTGGTTCTGTTGATACGCTGGAGGGAAGGAATGCCTTGACACGCTTGTGAGGTGGGCTGATGCCAACCTCATGAAGTTTAACCATGCCAAGTGCAAGGTCCTACACCTTGGTCAGAGCAATCCCAGGCACAGCTACAGGTTGGGCAAAAAGGAAATTCATGGTAGTCTTGCAGAGAAGGACTTGGGAGTGTAAGTCAATGAGAAAATGAACATGAGCCAACTTCAGTGTGTGCTCATAGCCCAGAAAGCCAACCGTATCCTGGGCTGCATCAAAAGGAGCGTGACCAGCAGGTCAAAGGAGGTGATCCTGCCCCTCTACTCTGCTCTTGTGACACCTCACTTGGAGTGTTGCGTGCAGTTCTGGTGTCCTCAACATAGAAAGGACATGGAACTGTTAGAACAAGTCCAGAGGAGGACCACGAGGATGATCAGGGGACTGGAGCACCTCCCATATGAAGATAGGCTGAGAAAGTTGGGGCTGTTCAGCCTGGAGAAGAGAAGGCTGCATGGAGACCTCATAGCAGTCTTCCAGTATCTGAAGGGGGCCTGCAGGAATGTTGGAGAGGGACTATTCATTAGGGACGGTAGTGATAGGACAAGGGGTAGCAGGTTGAAACTTAAACAGCAGAGGTTTAGACTGGATATAAGGAATTCTTTGCTGTTACGGTGGTGAGGTACTGGAATGGGTTGCCCAGGGAGGTTGTGAATGCTCCATCCTTGGCAGTTTTCAAGTCCAGGTTGGACAAAGTCTTGGGTGACATGGTTTAGTGTGAGGTGTCCCTGCCCATGGCAGGGGGGTTGGAACTAGATGATCTTAAGGTCCTTTCCACCCCTAACTATTCTATGATTCTATAATAACAGTCCCCAGAGTTTGAATTCAAACATGCATTACTGGTATGCTTTAAGAGCACAGTTTTATTAATCTTTTAGGATTCTTGTTTATTGTTAAATCATAAGAAATGTTTTAAGTTATAACATCTTTGTTTAAAGGAAAAAAAAAGTTTGTAAGAACACAGTTCCTTCTTCCTACTTATCCACCCGAAACAAATGACTTGCACAATAAATGCAGTAAAAACTGAACAGAGGAAGCTTGGAATATGTTTATGCAGACCCAAGTAAACAAAAGCTTTATTTATAAATTCTTGTGTACAACCAATGTTGGTTATCAATACTCTCAAAAATTGTGAGCATATATCAAATGTTATTTAAGTGTTAAATAATAGTGAATAGTTGTGAAAACTCATTTAAAAGAAGAAGCCAGTTGGCTCATGCACAACTCTCACTATGACAGGTTAAATATTGAGCCTCATTTCTTACCTCTTTTTGGGTCACTGATTGAAAAGGTGCTTAATGGTGAACAAAAATTTTCCAGTGAAGAAGCCAAAGGCTGTGAAAAGATTTCTGAAAGAGAAGGTGAAGGAACAAATCCTGCACTAACTGGTAGTGTCCCCAACAAGGAGGCAGAGAAAGGTACAGTAGGAGTCACACTTCCTGTGGGAATTGGTCCTCTGACTCCCGCAGTTTGCTGGGGAAAAAAAAAAAAAAAAAAAAGAATTTAAAGAAAATGTTCACACAGAAAAAAAAAGAATTCCTCAAGAACACAATCTGCAATAGCATTTCTCTTAGTAACATTAATGCAAAGTTTTTATAAACCTACTGAAAAGCAACAATAAAAGGCACACTACAGTACTGCAGTACTGAACAGAGCTACAGTGTACTTAGAGGACTACAGTGATCAAACCCTAAACCTGTCCTAATGCAAGGAATTACCCACAAATCAACCACTTCAGTGGTTCAGTTAGCTGAAGTTTATTAACTTACTAAATTTGGGATTTATTCATGAATCAGATCAGAGCTAAATTTCCAAATTATGTTAAAAATATAAGACAAGAGGGAAGAGTAGAAAGAGTCAGGAATCGACATGATTTTTTTTCTAAATAAAGAGAATTCAAATTGCAGTAAAGTACAGTTAGCTTTGAAATAAATCATCAGAAACAATAAAATGATACTATACTCTGCAAAGGGCAGATCACCTTCTCCCATCTACCCCTGAAAAAGAACCTATCCTTCCACATACCTCTGCTAAAGACATACTAAGTGGGGGAGTTTTCCTTCCCTCTCTCTGCCATCTCAAGAGGCTTCCTCCTTGTCTGGAGGTTGAACAAATAACATCTGCACAGGGTCTGGCCAATGTGAAATTCCCTATGTTCCCCAAGTTGCTAGCCTACAACTCGCTCAAGATTCTACACTACACAGGACTGCAGCCAATCTTGGAAGATTGTATTGCTTCCTGGTTTTCACTACAGCAAACTTCCCAGGCTTTATTAAAAGTAATTAATTGCTACATTTTCAAAATACTTTCTACAAAATAAAACACATGAAACAGAAAACTAAAGTCCAAGCATTTTTTATTTTAAGATTTCCAACTGCATCCACATCCAAATGAAGAACTGAAATCACAACTAACTGAAGAATTAAATATGCCTCAGCCTCATTCAACATTGCATACTAATGGCTCCAAATGACCAACAGGGCCACAGCAGACAGTCAGTAACCTTGCTAATCAGTTCAGACATCTCCGCTCATCAATCAGAGCCCTTATTTTGACTAATAGTTGAGGAACTCTTCTGTATGCTTCACAGTCTGTTCTAGCTTTGGAATGGTGGTGTAATTAAGAACAACTCTTCATGTGCCTAAATTAATAATCTCTTCTAAAACATTGAAAATAAGACTCATGATGGTATAACTATTTCTGGTTATCCAGGAGGTGGACCTGGACAACGCTCTGATTGCAGAGATACGAATGAATGCATTAGAAGACCACAGCACAAGTACTACTCTCCTGCAAAGCTAATAGCATATGTTTAACTACAGTTTCTACTCCTACAGGGTCAGCACTACAACACACTCTCAGGTTCTGAGAGGATTTATTTCATAAAAAATACTCTGACAGAAGAAAACAAAAACATCTCCCAGAAAAAACAACATACTAGCCCAGACTTCAAATATCTATGTCAGTCTTTCCCGGAAGTAGTATCCCTCCCACTGTCGTAGTACTGGTAGTAGTGTAGCAGTATTTCCGAAGTACTGTCTCTCCCCCAGCAACCTCACTTGTGTTTTCCATCACACAAAAGCAATGTAATTGTCCCTGGAGCTCTGCTGGGCCCTGGTACGTCTACAGCCACATCTGCAAGACTTTGCACCTGCGAAAATCAACCTGACTGTGCACGCACAAAGCTCAACATAACCAGAAAAGGTAACTCACATTTCACTGCTAGCCCACAGGATAAAAATACAAGATCCTACTCACAAGGCCAGTCTTTTGAGAATGAAAACAAACAAAAAAGTCTTACCATTACACTTTCATCTGGATCAGGCACAGAATCAAGTAATTCATCAAGTTCTTCCCCAATAATTATATCTCCATCTCCATAATCTAAACATGGTTCTGACATAGAGAAAGAAACATTTCCTCCATTTGCCAGCACTGCAGATGGCAAAGAAACCTTTTCCACTTGAAGAGGCATAATAGAAGGTAAAGATGGTACTTGTACTGATGACACTTTAGACACTTCAAAGTTTGTTGAAGAAGTAGCAGAAACCATCTCTTGCTTCTGGTCAGATAAATCTGAAACAGTTAAGATGGGCATGACTGGAACTTTTGTTCAAAGATGTAATAATACCTTGGATAACTTTTACCCTGGGGGTGAGGGAGTGGAGAAACATGAAGAATGTTTAAGCAAAGCCACATTAAATATTGATAACTTCCATTAACTTCCAGTTCATGTGTACCTGTATCTCAAGTGTTTATATATTACTCAAACTAAAAAAAAAAAAGACAGGAAAAGTTAGAGACCTGATACTCCACTAAATCTCTGGCATATTCTCCCCTCCCTATTTTTCCAACTTAGAGAGAACAGTATGAGACAAATGCTATAGGAACAGTTACAATCATATTGAGTTGAAGAGACTGAAAGGAAATTTGCTTAGGCACTTAAATATGTAGTTTTAGATATAAACAGATCAGAGTTTTTACCACAGATCTTTCAAATGACAAGATGAATTTTCTCAATACAACATATATGTATGGCACATCTAGCTTCCTAGGTTGTAACACAAGACTCACCTAACTCAATATCTTCTACAGAAGAATTCTGTAAGTGAGAAAAAGAAAATACCTCTCAGCACTTTTCATAAGAGCAATTAAAAATCTTCAAATAAATATTCAGATTAAGAATGTAAGTCCTCACACTTGAATTTGTGAAGTGTAACAGAATTTAGGTAATTTTTTTAGATAAAGGATCTATTTGCAGACTGAAATCAACTCACAGGGTCACTAAGAATCTGCAACCAACCACTCAAAGGAATGAAAAAAGTCTAAACAGGACCTTAAATGAGCTGCTCCTATACTGCCTCATTCATTTACAGATGAACTGTCTACGCTCCCATGAAAAAGGTCTGTAAGATGAGCTCCTCGTCATTATTGCTCCTCAGACACAGTACAAACAGCAAGATAAATGCAAGTTCAGCTGCTAATAAAGGTTATTATTTGGACAAATGCATAAATCAAAAGGGATTTTATGGCAGTATGCTTCACTTTGATAACTGTCAACAAAGTGAAATAAATAAATCAATCAGCGTATTAACTATACCCTTGCCTCAAGGCATTAAAAGTAAATATATTCATTGCACTGGATTTAATGATTTAGCTAACATTCTACAAAGCTGACTTACATCCAAGTCTGCCTTACATATACAGCAAAACGAAACACAAAGATCAACAGAACCCTAAAGACCAAATTAACAGCATCTTACATAAAATGCCAGTTGCACCATTTTCACTTCATTATTGTGAAATTATGAGATTATTCCCTGCACTCTAAAGTCAGCTTGCTCTTTGAGCATATAAAACCTTACCTGAGTTGATACGTCACTAGAAACTGAATTGGAGGAGGGTGGCTGCAATGAGAAGATGCCTTCATTAAATACAAAGTGGTTATTAAGACAGGGAAACCTCAATGTTAAAATAAAAATCTTACCTTTGCTCTTACATATGCTTTCCTTATTTTTAACCCTAGTTTTTGAGCTAGTTCCTGGGTAAGCTTAATCACACTTTCATCCTAAAAGACATAAATAAAGTTTCATAATTTACATGTATTTTCATCTAGTCAAGATACCTGTTTACATCTCAGTCTGTATTCTGCAATATGCCTACATGCAGGATGTCTCTTAATGCAGCTTTATTCTTTCACAAACGTATGCAAGCTAATGCTGAAAGATACTACTACCTTCAAGCAAAACGTCCAAAACACCTGGAATTAAAGGAAGAAAAAAAAAAGCCAGAAAACAGACTGAATCCTTCTCTTCCATTTAACTCATTTTAAAATAATGTAAAGATTTTTCCAAAACCAGAGAAATAGGATTTTTTGTGGGTGGGTATTTTTTGTTTGGTCATCTGGGGAGGGTGTTTGTTCTTTGAGTGAATGGGGGTGGGGGGTTGTTTTGTTTTTATACAAATTGAGAGCCACATTTCTGATTACCATGTCAGCTACTACATAACACTACTGAATATGTAATGGCAACTCCATATGTTGGCAGTAACTCCATCATACAATTAAAAAAGTTGAGTTAAAAGCCTGTTCATATTTCACTCTGCTCTACAGCTACAATAATTACTCAGTTAAATGATTTTAAGATTTAGCTTCCAGAGTGTCCCCTACTGCTAGGAAAGGCTATTATTAAGGCATATTAACTTGAAGTGAAAACATTCAGATCTAGAGGTGCAAAGTGAAAACCCAAAGTCCAGTATTACACATTCAGATAAACCGCTTGTATCTTTGGAAACACAGCTGAAACCCACTCTAAATCAAGAGGTAAACCTATGCTCAACAGTTTGTCTAGCTGTAATTTTCATATAATATTCTGTTCTGTGATCAGTCAATTTTAAGCAAAGCATGTAAAGTTTTACACCAGCATTTTAGTTCAAATCTGAAATGCATTTCTAAAGTGAAATCTCTGTATCCTCCTTACTCACTGCATTTTAGTTTGCATTACAAATGTCTCAGAGAGCCAAATTAATTTTGGATGAAATTAAATCGAAGGTGCTGTAGGAGTGTTCTTGAAAAAAAACAAAACAAAACCAAAAACCCTCCAAAAATGAAACCAAAACACACACCAGAAAAAAACTAAACAAAATCACCATGAACAACCATGGGATTCTCAGTACCAGCATTTCAGTTTAGAGATCCTCTCCTATTATACCACACGCTGCTTGCTAATATAGATATAGCCTGAGTGGAGGTGCATAGCAAGCTATTAAGATGAGGACAATACACAGGCAAGAATGTTACTAGACACTTAGAAACCTAAAATACAGTTTTCAAAAAAAAAAAAAAAACAGTATTGTACATTATAATTATGAGGGGTTGTTCTCTTTATGTTGTAAGTACATCTCTGACTGTAGAGAATTTGAAACTATTAATTCAGTGGTTCCAGTGTTTATTTCAAAAGTTTTTGGCACTTGACCCCCACTGCAAAGTGACTATTTCTTTTGCTGAAAGTTAAAATAACAAACTGAGCTTGCGGATGATAATCTCTGCTATCAGTCTTCACTTCCATAACAAGAAGTAATTCTTGGAAGAATAAAAAATACTGCATTAAAAAAAAACAACAAAAAAACCCAAAAGAAAAAACCTTCAATGGTCTTGATATAAGTATTTGTTTTCTGTATTAAATATTTAAATACCAATCATCAGTATACAATTTACCTACCTGTGGCACAGCAAGAGAGCATTTTGCTACAGCATCATAAGCCTTCTTGTACCTTCCCAGTTCATTCAAAGCTTTTGCTTTCCTATAGAGAGCTCTGAAATTGTTTTCATTCAATCTTAATGCTACTTCACAGTCTTCTAGAACTTTTTCATGCAATCCCTATGAGGAGCAAAAAAAAAGTAATAAGACATTTATCAGAACTTTATAATCAAAACACCAAATTGAAACTATTACATAAAGGTACTGAAACACTGTAAAATATGCAGCAAGGCCACTCACACTGCATTTTTAAGTTTTGCTAAGCCAACAATTTACACAATTAAAAACAAGCAGGGATGTCATTCATGTAAAATCTAGCGACATTTATGAAGACAATTCAGCTCTTTCATAAGAGCCATCTTATTCCACAGAGAAAGCAGTAGACTCGGGTGCAAACAGTAGTATAAATGGATAAAAACATTGGTCCACCAACTTCCAAGCCTAGTATGACTCCTTTATATTAATATTTTAGTATTAGTAACCAAAAATATCTCAAGAACTATACTTGTAAAAGGAAGATATTAAAGAATATGGCAAAATGATGATTTGAAACATGCCAGTTCTCAATCCAACACCAAAAGCTTTCCACTCACTAAGAAACTTCCTATGTCTTCATACTCTGTTAGCAAACTGTTCTACAGAAATCATAGTTTAAACAGAAGCTTACCATATTTGAAAAACATGCTATCCTGTTCACATGTAGCTTCTCCAAAATATCATCAGAAACATGGATTTCTTCAGAATTAGCATAATCAGCTATGTTTATAGCTTCTGTATAGTGACTCAGTGATCCTCTCCAATCACCTTCTCGATATACATCATTCCCCTCATTAAAAAGATTTCTAACAAGCCCTCGTATAAATAGCTGGAACAAAGAAAAGAAACACCCATTAGCAGCAGTTTTGTTGTTTATCTTCCATGTTTCCAAAAACATTTTTAAATAGAAAATTTATACTGGTGGCTTCAGGGAATCAAAATGAAATGCTAAACTTCTGTTTACATTAGTATTTTTCTTCCGACATTTGTCCAAGACAATTTCTAATATTCAACACCCCAATACAAGCAAATAAGAGAGCAGCTGAACTACTGATAACAGAATTACTTTGTATAATTAACTTAAGAAAAAACATGTATGTTTCATACATTCTTCTAGCAAGTAGCAGCCATAGCAACTGGCAGACCACTAGTATATAAAGGTTGCAAATTAAATGCTTTTCTTAATGTAAAATGTGAAAGATTGCATTTTTATCTAATATGTTCTCAAATCCAATGAAACCACCTACCATTGAATAAAAATGCTAAGATGAGTCTGAGCATATAAGTGAAAAATTATGCAAAATAATAACATGTACAGAAACAAAATATGCTTTTAAGATTTATGTGACTGAGGTCCTTTTATCTCACTTTTGCTCTGCTACCCTAGATTTTTCTCAGAATAGCATATTGCTTTATCCAATGAATGCCTCAAATTCATCTCTAACATCAACAGAGAAAGAGTTAATCTAACTGTTATAGAAGTGAATTATAGGTATCAAATATCTGAACACTTGAATCACAATGCAAGTAGTCCTCCTGTTTCAATACTGAGACACTGTAATTTACCACTCATACTATATCATTACTTAAATGATTAAAACCAAGAACAAATAAAATAAGACAGGCCCACATTAAAAACTCTTCTGGAAATGCAAAAGTAATTTCATTACCTCATATTGTTCTTGTGTCCCCGGATATGGCAAAGTAGACCTAGAAAGACGAAATTACAGAGTGTTACATACATTTCTTAAAAGACAGTCACATCGGAGAATACTGGTTCTTACTAAAAACAATCTTACTTCCTGCAACAGGCAAATCTTTCAATTCTGTCTACAGCCTGTCCTGAAAAAGGGGAATGTGCTGTAGATAAGTTTTGATTAAAGAACTGTGTTTTCTTATTACTGATAACTTATTTTCATTTAAAGTTACATAGCCAGCCTTAACTCTGCTGTTCAAAATGTATTAAGGTTTTAAATGCTTTAAAACCTCAATTTAAAAACAATTTCCTTTCTCCCCTCCACTGTAGAGAAGCAGGCAACATATGAGGAGACCTGCAATCTTCTTGTAAATATTTTCATCAAGTGACAGATTATCTGTCAAAAGAACACATCAATTTTAATTAAGCCATACCAGTGATACTACAGGAATTTTAAGAGTTCTTTTGTAGGACAAAAACCAGATTTTCTCTAGCACAGAACAGAGGTATTTACTTCTAACTTTTCAGGAATAAAACCAGGAACCCTTTACCTTACCATATCTGAGAATCTGTTTCAGAACAATTTGTAAAAGGACAGGTTTCTTTTTCCTTGGATTTTCTTGTTGTTTTTATTTATTTTTTTTTTAAGAATGCCTTACATGAACAGTGAATTAGTGTGAAATTTTGCAATGATTTTAAGCTATCCTGGGCCGTTTTGAGAAGACTCTGGCATAGACACAAATGAAAATTAGCTATTAAGATAATTTTTTCATTAGGTTAACTTTTAGCTCCAGTTGAAACATTTAGGTAGTTGTGAAAAAACCATCCCTTTCAGTAGCAACCTAGTCTTATGTGTAGCTGCCCAGAAGTATAAGGTGGATTTTCAGGCTATCAACATTTTCCACCCACCAGAAAAATTCAGTGCTGGTATTTCTCAAAGACAGACAAGGAATGCCCTCCCACTTTCAATCTGCTCTCTTTTAGAACAACTAGGGTTTCTGTCTTTTCTTCAAGACTGCTCCCCATTTCTATATTAGTGTTAGCAAATATTCTGAGGAGAAACACGGATCCTCCTTTTTCTCTTTCCTCCACTGGTAACATATTAAAAGGACTTTCCCAGAGCTATCCATCTCATATATATATACACATGTATAAGCATAAAAGAATAAAACCACAAAATCATACTCTATAAATTGGAGTCCTTTCTTAATGTCCTGTTGTCTAGTGCTTCTCTCTTCCGACACATTGGACATGTTATCCTGAACATCCACTTTTCGGATATGCCACTCCTCAAAAAGGAAGAAAGATAAATGGCTGTTAAAATACAGCAGTTTTCATTCAGACCAGAAAGATCCAACCTCACATCAACACTAAGTCTATTATGCAACACTTAGCAGAAGCACTGAACAGCAACATAAGTAGAAGCCCCAGGTCAGAACCAACACCTCTTTTGTCAATAGCCAGTTACACACTTCTACAGAAAACATTTATTCCAATTTCTACTTTCTCTTTAGGTTTCCACTTATTTACTTTCCATGATGCAGAGTTATGTTAGTGAAACTGAACCACATTACAAGGGCAGATTGCATGGATTACTGCTAAACCAACCTAAGGTTCCACACTGTCCCCTTTTTGATAGCTTTATACTTCTTTTATTTGTTTGCTGAAGTAGAAATAAACTCAAGAACCCGGTATGTTTATTAATAAAATCCAAAGAAAACTACCATTAAGTCTCATTCTAGAGTCTCATCATCACCCAAACACCAAGGTGTAACTAGAAGCAAAACACTACTGCTTTAATAACATCTATCAATTGCTGGTAGCTTCCAAGGTGAAAACCTTGGAAACTACAAGCAGCAAAGGCTACCTACTTCATTTGAAAAAAATTATCAACTTGACATTTCCATCCAATTTAAGTATCCTGAATCAGTGATTCTATTTTTTTTTTTTTCCTTCATGTCTTTCACTTACTGGACCTACAAATATTCAGAGTAAACAGGCTAAACTCATCTGTATAACCTTCAAGATAATGCTGTTAAGTCTGATTTCACAGCTGCACAGTTGGGACTAATTGCAACGTAAGAACACAACTTTTTTTACAACAAAGATCAGCAAGACAAAGTTTTCTTCTGAAAACACTGAAATTTAGAAAAAGGCTTTTAGCTTAAGGAAATGCATATTTTTCTGAAAATTACTTTTTTGTAGGAATTTATAGTTGTTTTTTTTTTAAAAAAAGGGCTACATGCAGTACATTCCTGTTAGTCTAGAAATAGCCAGTATTTTTGTGCCAGGTTACAATTTCACATCCATGACTGAAGAATGAAAACAAAGTAAACCAAAAACCAAAATAACCCCCAGCAAACTCAACAAAATCCCAAATGAGAAGAGAAACTGGTTGGAGAAGATACCCTGCTTTCTCCAAATTACCTGGAATAATGAAACAATCCGATGAGCTTTCAGATCTAGTATTTGCAAATCTTTCCAAAACACCTTAAACAACCATAAGAAGCCTACACCATTTAAAGTGACAGTCCTACTGTAGCACATTCCTAAAATGGGCATTAGAAACCAAGTAATTTTCTTCAGGTCACTAAGCAAATTAATGGAAGTACTCCAAGGTCCCCATTTCACCTCACTTCCCACCAAGACATCTAGTATCAATAAGTTTTGAAAAAGTAAAAGTAAAATCAGTCTGTAGATAAATAAATCAGTCTGCATCATGGGCAGTTACAGTAGCTCACTACCAGGAATTGTTCAGATACTGCTTGTTTAGGTATATAAACAGCACTCGCTAATCTATTCTCCAAAAGGAAATAACCATGAACACCTTTTGTAAATGTTTTTCAGTTCCACAAGTTAGTAATACATACTGTGCTTTTGGCATACATATGAAAGACTTACAAGATAAATGTTTTAATGTGTAACAACAGCATATATATGAAGAAATCTAAATATAAATGGCAAATTTATTTGGTATCTGAGTATTTTTTATTTACATGTTCATGATTCACATTTTAAGAATTCAAAGAATAAGACATTTTCACACTAGCCAAAGACAGCAGCAAATATCAGCATATGCTTTCCCATCAAAATAGCAAGCTATGTAAAACATGCTTTAGTCCCCTAAATTAAAAACTGACAAAGTAATACCTTGCCAACACAAGAGTCTTACATACATCAAGATCTGGGCAAGTGTTAAGATCAGGTTTACTAATTTTAAGCAAGCCCAATACTCCACACCAACAACTTGAAAACAGATGAAAAACATCCAAAACAGTAACAACCATATTTATCACCTCTAGTATAAATATTAAGGAATAAATGATATATTGAAACTTGAGGATTTGCAGATCCTATTTCTCCATAACAATTAAGTTAATGGAAACATTACAGACTGGCATCACAGATAAAAGAATAGCTAGCAAGTGATGAACATATGTGAGTGGTGTAATTTATTACTCAAAGCAGTTTTCTATTTTTTTCCCTACTTACTCATTTGCACCCATAAAATATTCAGGCAAAAATTATCTTTCCTTAACATACTCTGACAGTCACATTGCCCCAACATTTGATGATTTTTTCAGAGATAATTTTTTCAGATAGCACCTCTAACAGCATCTCTCCCATCCAAATTATCCTTAGATCCTCTTCAGCAACCAGGAACACATTATACTCAGTTATTATACAAGGCAGACAACAACATCTTGATTTTTAATGCCATTCATTTTTAAAGTGTAAAAAGACCCACCTGTTTAGCAACAGCTTTTCTCCTCCATCTGCAGGGGCAGAATTTAAAACAAATATACATATGTGCATACATTTAAAAAGTTAAAATTTTGCATTGATGCTTATAATAATTACTAGAAGAGCAAAACCTATACTGTTGTTTCACTCTGTGCAATTCACTGAAAGAGGGAATAGGAAAGAAAGGGAAAGGAAATAGTATGGGATCTGAAAAAGTAAAAAAGCAGACTAATGTGTCAGTAATTAAGGCCATGGGCAGAACTGACTGTTGCACTCCTGAGGTATTCAAGGTAAGTTTTAAAGGACATGCACAATATTTAGCATATGCCTGGCACCATCTTTCAGTCAGAAAGGCTTTGAACACAACAACTGCTAGATCATCTTGCAAAGCAGAACAGATCTTTGGAATACAAGTCAATAAATTCATACAGGATGCAGATAATTGAGTTTTTCCATCAGATGAATACAGGCCTTGGTTATTCTGAAAAGGAAGGTCACACTCCCTAAAACTTTGGCCTAGTCTTTCCATTTCTGAATTGCAAATCCAGGCACCAAGTATTTACAGTTTGCCAGGCACACAAGTTCCCTCAACTGAAAACTCAGTCCCAAAGGACAGGGAACTGGGCAGGACTGATCCTTTCTTCTGCTGCATATAGTTGTGAAGACAGCTTATGTAGAGAAGAATGAAGAATAGAGGAAAATTCATTAATATTATCTGGGGATGAGAACTACCAGCACTGGGAGCTTCATCTGACCAAGTAATTCTGTTATTGCTCATTACTGACATTAATGGCTTCAGCTATTATAAATACTTCAAATAAGCATTCTTTGCACCTTCAGGCTTAAATGCTGCAAACAACTGGATGTCAGTGGTCCTTCCTACACTTCCTTCTCCACAGAACCAAAACTTAAAAACTAAGTGCAGTGTGTAGACACATTCTTTTAAGAAACAGAGGCATATCCCCTTGCCATAAATCACTGAGTTCACTATTAATATGATGACTGAGTTACAGGAATCTCAAATTAGATCTTGAATAGTACAAAGCACATTGAAAATGTTATCATGATTGCTGCTGATAGATCTCTGCCAGCCTCAGCGATTCAACTGAATTATGAATCTTGGGGCTGGTATGAGTCTAGTGAAGATCACAGTGAGCACAGAGGTCCCTTATGTATTCTCACATCAGCCTTCTCCCCTCTTCATGGCAGTCAGGAGAGAAGGCAACAAGCTCAAAATAGTATCAAATCTCTCAAAAATTAACCCATGATCTACAGCATCATATGTCACAACTTTGACCAGCAATCAGAAAATAGTGAATCCAGATGCCTGTCTGTAAAATGAAAACATAAACAGTTCACCAATGTTTCCAAATAGCAAAACTGTACCCCAGAAAGAGACGTTACACTCTGGGTGCTAGAATAACAGGAATACTGCAAAGAAAGCAGGGAAGACTAAAACAGCAGGAGTGAATATAAAAGGCAGACAGTATAAAACCCTTCTGCCTACATGAAATGAAAGCTCATCTGTCCTGGGTTCAGCTGTAACAGTTATTTTTTTCTCCTTTTAATAGCTGGTGCAATGCTGGTCCTGGGTTCAGCTGTAACAGTTATTTTTTTCTCCTTTTAATAGCTGGTGCAATGCTGTATTTTTTTGCTTTAGCCTGAGAACAATGCTGGTAACACACCAGTGTTTTTAGCTGTTGCTAAGTAATGTTTACTCTGATCAAGGACTTTTCAGTCTCATGCTTTGAAAGTGAGGAGGGACACGGGAAGCCAGGAGGAAGCAGAGACAGGACACCTGACCCAAACTAGCCAAAGGGGTATTCCATTCCACAGCATGTCATGCCTAGTATATAAACTGGGAGGAGTCACCCGGAAGGCCCAGATCACTGCTTGGGTCAGCCTGAGTATCAGTTGGTGGGTGGTGAGCAATTGTATTGTGCATCACTTGTGTTTATTGTTTTCCCTTTCCCATTTTATATGCTCTCCCCTTGTTATTTCCCTTATCATTATTATTATTGGTGGTAGCAGCAGTGGTTTGTGTTATACCTTAGTTACTGGACTGCTCTTATCTCAACCCGTGGGAGTTACATTCTTTCAATTCTCGTCCCCATTCCCCCAGGAGCTGGGGGAGGTAGGGGGGTAGAAAACCAGCGGCTGCGTAGTTCCAAGTCACCAGCTGAGCTTAAACCATGACACCATCTCTGCTGCTACCTCCTGCTTTTGTAAGAGCAGCAACAAGCATAATGTGCTCAGGCACCTGGATCCAAACAGCTCTCCCTATACGTATGGTTCCCACCCAGGGGCACAGGACAGGAGACCCAGACCTCAGCAGAGACAAGTGAGGACAGGAGACGGTTGCCGTGCAGCTACACCCCAGCTGCTTCCTAGAGAGGAGTCACTGCCCAAACCAGCTCCAGCCCAGCCAAAAATCAAACTGGACATCAAACACCTACCCAACACAGAACAAGCCTAATCTAGGCAGATATCTCAAAGCAGTTTTATTGCCCACCCTAACCTCCTCAACAGTTTAAATGAATAACTGCAGATAATAAACTACAGTACTTTACAGAGACTGCAAACTGCTCAACAAGACTTGGACTAGCATCACGATGAGGAAGGGAAAATAGAAATTTTAATACAAAGGCTTTTTAGAAATATCTCCCTCAGACAGCAAAACCACAAAACATTCCATGTGCCCGCTCGTGCATCACTGGGCCGTTACATGAGGCATTTCAAACATGCAACACACTTTGGGAAACAGGGAAAGCAGCACATGACACATGTTTCAACCGTTTTAATTCTTCTGCTTAATCTAACACTTCTGGACACAACCACACAATTCTGTCAGCTGAAATAAATCACTTAATACAGACATAACTTGGTTTCAGTTCTTATTTTTGTGAAGAGAAACAGACTACTGTCAAAATTAAACACCTAAATAAAACAAGTGAAGCCAAATGAAACCAAATACACAGCAACAGTTTAACAACTCTTAATCTCACATTCTTTATTTATCTTAACTGTTCAGTTGCATCTCTTCCCACCTGTTCCCTACCCACAAACTAATGAGATACTGTTCAAGGTTTGCTTTCTATTTTCATAGCTTTCCTACATTTATTTTTTAATTAAAAAAAAATCCTTGAAAGAGACAGAAGAGAACAAAGATACTCTATAAAATACCTTCATTTCCTAGCAAATTAGGAAGGGTGGGAGACTTTGGTTTAGTTCCCTTGGACATTTCATTTACAACAGACCCACAGTTTGAGCAGAATGACCGTCGTAACAATAAATCCAGATTTATCAACAGAATTTATACCAGGATAAGATTTGGTAATCGACTTTGATGACTGTAATTGAAAATCTTTGGGTTGGTTTTTTGTTTGGTCTTTACTTCCCGCAATACAATTATGACTCTGTTGCAACAACAGCGCTGCCTCACCGGGAGCACTGTTTAACACATAGCAGCAATGGAAAACGGAGTTGCTTTTCCCCTCAGCGTACGAACGCGAGCGCAAATAACAGCGGGCACAGAACTACTGAAAAACTCGGCTCGGCCGAGGCGGCCGCAGCGGCTGCCCAGGAGGAGGCGGGGAAGGGCGGGACACTGTCCCGCTGCGGGCCGCTGTCACCGCTTCGCTCTCTACTTTCCCCGCCAAGCGTCAGGACTCATTCCCGTCCCAGCGCAACAGGCGAGTTCTTAAACCACCCGCTTTCCAGCAGAGCGGCCGCCGCCAGCCCGCCGGGCCCGGCTCCCGCCAGCGGACCGTGAGCCCCTCAGCGCCGCCGCCCGCGCCACACCGGCCCCGGCCCACCCGCCACTGCTGCCTTTGTTCGCACCAACCGGCTCCTGATCGCAGCCGGAGACCCCTTCCCCAGGGGCGCCCTCCTCCAGCGGAACCGCAAAGGGCCGCAGCCGGCCGCGCCCGCCGGAGAGCCGCCCCTCAGGCGGAGGGGCCCCACCGCGCGCGGGGAACCGGAGCGCGGATCTCACAAACACAAACGCAAGCACGCGCACCCACGCGCACACGCGCACCCAGCCGCGCGGCCCTACCTGCCCCTCAAGCCCGCGGGAGCGCAGCGCCGCGGAAGGTGGAGCCAGCGAGCCGGGAGCGCGACAGCGGCAGCGGCACCCACAGCAGCACCAGCAGCAGCGATAACAGCGACAACACCGCCCCCGCCCCGCCCTCAGCAGCGCCACCGCTTCCTGCCCTCCCCGGAGCGCGCCCTCTGCCGCTGGGAGGCCGCGGGCATGGCCCGCCCGCGATTGGCAGGACTCTGACGGCTTGGGGTTTTCCCATTGGTTCGTCACCCTTGTTTTGGAAACCGGCACTTCTGATTGGTATCTGCTGTGTAAAGGACTTGCTGCTAATTGGTTGGTTGTCTAGGGCTCTCTTGCCGCCCTTCCCCAGGCCTCGTCAGGGCCTTGTATGTGCCGCGCCGCGCACTTTCCGGCACCCCCATTAGCTCTTCCGGAAGCCGCTTGACGCGGGTAACCAGCTCACGGCGCCCTATGGGAGACCCCACGCCCAGTGATGTCACTCTCCCGTTGTCGCTCCGGTGTAAAGATGAAGGCGGATGATCCGTGCTGGCATCGTACCTCTCTTGCCGCCCTGCGTGCGCTTGGGGCGCCCGTCGCCTGAGGGGACGCGTGAGGTAACGGTGTCCGGTAACGGCGCTCGTCTGACTGGAGCAGGCCGCGGGACAGACGGTGGTGAGCAGCTGCTGCTTCGGGGGTGGGTCTGGGGCGCTTCTGCGCCTTCAGCCGCGTTGAAACGAGCGCCGGGCGAGCTGGCGGCTCTGAGTGTTCCTGCAGCTTCTGCCATTCCCGTGCACGGGAGTAACCCGAGGTGTTCTCCGTCGTTCACCTGGGATGAGTATTTACGAACCGGGGAACGTGTTGCGTTGCAGACTCTTGTGTTGGAGCTCAGAAAATACGGTTCATAAAATGATAGACTCAACCTGGTTGGAAAAGATCATCAAGCTCAACTGTTCCCCAGCACCGTTAAAGCCACCGCTAAACCATGTCACTAAGGGCCTCGTCTACACGGTTTGTGAGCACTTCCGGAGACGGTGACTCCGCTACAGCCCTGAGCAGCCTGCTCCAATCCTGATCTCCCTCTCAGTGAAGGAATTGTTCCCAATATCCAATATAAACCTCCCCTGCTGCAACTTGCGACTATTTTCTCTTGTCCCAGGTTGTGAAACTTTTGCCAAATAATAAACCAGGAGGGAGAAGGGAGGCTTAAGGGATGTTGTTTGCTCTTTCTCAGCAGCAGTGCTGTCTGGTGAAGGCAGGACTCCTTCCCATCCCACCGTCCGCTGTCAGGGCAGTGTGGTTGTGAGTATCCTGGATGGTCCCTCACATGCAAAGAGCTGGTCTGTGCCTCTCTTGTAGTGCACAGAATTGATGTTCTAATGATACTGGGTTTTTTTCCAGTAGCATTAATGCTGCAGTGCCAGTAGCACAGCTGACTAGGCTCATGTATGCATGTCCCCACGAATAAAGTGATAAAAAAACCCCAAACACTTGAGGTACTGTTGTGACCTGTATAAAGGTGGAAATGTATAAAGAAAAGCTTTACAAGTTTTAACAAACATAGGATACAAATTATACTGCTATTAATTAAGACTAAAAGGAATACAGCCATTTTCATCAGGTGAAGTAACATGGATAAAAGGTTCCTTGACCTGGTGAAGTGTACCTGTGTTACACATTGTTTAAGTCTAATGACTGGAGGGACTGTAAAAACAAACTTGAAGTTCTGTCTTGAGGCATTTCTCAGCTCCAAAGGCCACATTGCCTCCAGTTGATCTCAGTCATGTCAGTTCTTGAGACTAAGTGTGCCAATTTAATGGGAGCTGTCAGATGTTAAATAGTTAATGCTTAATTCTATAGAATGAAATGTAAAAGTGTGATAGGACTCAATGAAAAATCTGGTTTTTGCTTACTGCAGAAACAGTAAGCAAAAAAAAAAAAGGAGGTGAGAGAAACAAAAAGTAAAAAAAAAATTATGCATAGAACAAGAATTACACCCGTAGATCATAAACTATGAAATGAACCATGAAAATGGGAAGAAGGTTTATCCAATTCCAAATTACAATTGTTTGAACACGGAGCAGCTTAAGAAAGCAAGCAGTATGATCGTTCTCATCCAGAACAGCAAATCATTGCTGAGGTAAAATTGGTTGGCTGATGGTAGCACAATGAAAATATTAATCCTAGTTGTTAATCCTTTTAATTTATAGGTATTACATAAATCATGTTGCTGATTTTTCTAAGCCTGCTGTTAGGATTGGCTGCACACTGTTCTCCTTTGGAGGATGGCTTGTTGAGGACTCCACTGATGGGCCAACTACTTTGGGCATGTTTCAGATGTAATTACAGACTGCAAAAGTGAGCCTGAAAATTGCATCAGGTAAAATTAAGTTACTAAAAATGTCTATACAAATACCTTACCTATCAAAGACTTAGAAAGCAAAGTAAATTTTGTGTTAGAATAAAGAGGTTATTGAACAAATCGTTCAGGTGTTACAACAAATTGTACCTTATAAAGTAGCTTTAGTGGGAGCTGTAGAGTTGTGATTTCAATGAAAGGTATAAGGTGTGCAGAGTATCTTGAGAACGTGGCAAGCTAAATAGTATGTCTGGCCAAGTAAGTTTTTGTCAAAGTAATATATTTAGCTTTTATATAAATTAAATTGGAAGAGGCTAACAAGTAATCATCTTCCTTCCTTGTTTAAATTAATTACATGATAATTAACTACTCAGAGGAAAAGGATAGTAGTTACACTTAAACCACTCTGAACTAACTTGTGAGTTTACTGATGAGAATCCTGTTACATAAACTCATTACCTTTCATTTTAAAATGTTGTGGGTGGAAGCCACCCCAATTATTTTTTGACCATTTCAGCTGCTGATCTATTTATACTGAGATGAAGAAATGGAACTTCATTACTGCTGTTTGTGAGAGAGCTTAAAATATTCTTTAAGGGGAATTTGGAGACATAATATTTCTGTATCAAAAAGGAATTACCCCTGCATGCTGCCAGAATATGGCTAAAGTCAGCTGGAAAATCTTGCGGTTGCTGTCTTGGAGAATTACCCTTCTGCCATCTTAAAAGCAGTTTTAAGGTGATGGATGTTTCATCACTATTCGCACTAATGATCTTGAGCAAACAAACTAGGTTAATTATTTGAAACTAAATGGAAAATCTTAATGTACTAGATGTAACTAGAAGTTATGGAGCTTTTCTGTGCTTTGGAGAACAAGAGGTGTTCTATGATAAACTTTAGCCCCTGTGGTAGAATTGTCAATGAGAAGCATATGTTTTGGTTGCTTTAATAAGACTGACCAAGAACCTAACTGAAGTTATTATGCAGCACCTTAAGTGGCAGAAATTGCAGTGTTAAGTGTCTGGATGAAACCAAGATCATCTTATCTAACTAGGTGCTTACAAAGGACTAAAACTTACTGTTTGTTAAGCACTGCAGTTGTAATTGCACATATTATCCTGTGAACAGCACTTTAACATTGGTATTGATGTCAACATTTGTAGAATGGGAGATTGACATGCTAAAGAGATGCTATTTCAACACCTTATCTAGAGCTATAGATTTGTTGACTAAGCCTAGCCTAGGGGAAGATGGAAGCTTGCCATGAGCAGCAACCTTTTCCCCTGTTAAGCAAATTGAACATGCATTATTCTTAAGATTGTCAGTGTTACTAAGTAATAGCTATGTTTTCCGTCCTGATGCTTTTTACCATTGTGTTGTGACTATCTATACATTTATTAGCTTCAGGTGAATGATAATAGTTATGATTTTATAATGACTTTCTCTTTCTAGAGACATATTTCCTAGGACAATAGAGTTTTTAATCCATTAATTATTCAAGGAAGTGTTTAAAGTGAAGAACTGAGTCCTGCATTCCAAGAACACACAAACTGCTCTCCAAGATGCAGTCATGGCAATATGACCTTGTTGCTCTCCAGTGGTTCATTGTGTCTTCCAAGCTTGCTCTGTTTGTGTTTTTGTATTCAGCAAAGCTACAGCCTGAACAATATAAAACTGTAGATTTTTTTAAAAGTACTTATGAAGACAGAAGAAAATACATATTCTGTCCTTTCCACTACTTTACAAGTAGATGTGTTCCTTGTTGTTAATCTTAAATTATTATAATACCTTAACATTTATGATTGAGCAATTTTTTGAGTTAATTTTCATTAATTTCCTTGTTTAAGTAAAATGATCTTTTGAGCTGGGGAAGAGTTGTTACTGACAGAAAATGGAAATTAAAGCAGTTACGCAGGTGCCTTTTTAAAAACATGAATTGCATACCTGGGAATGACAGTAGAAGACAGGTTTTTTCAGTGTATTCCTTTATCTGCAGCATCTGAAGTCCTTATCAGGCAACACTTTCTGGCATGACATTAGGATTACAGTTCACTGGAATTCCTGACATAAATAGATTATGTCTAGAAATAATTCCAGGAAAGTATTCCCTTCAAAACTGGAGTTTGCTAGGTTGCTGTTTTTTTTTTAATTTGGATCAAGGTGCTGATTCTTTCCCGAACACAGAATTCTATCATTTATACGTGTGTGTGTGTGTGTGTGTGTTTATGATGACATAGCTCTCTTTCCTTAAACAGTGGTTATGGAATATAACTACATATGGAATATATGGTTATTCCAACTCCACATATATTTTGGGAAGCAAAACCAAAAATACCAAACTCCCTGAATAATTAAACAGAACATTTCAAAAATATATCTAATATCTGTATGAACAGTTTTAGTTGGATGTGAATCTATGTTTTAGCTACTACACAAGGAAATAGTCAACAGCAAAGAGTGTATGCATTAGGGTTAGGGTTAGGGTTCTATATAAGTATTCTTCACCAAGACAGAACTTTATACAAAACCAAGGTATGAAATACAGAGCTCCTTTGAGGAAAGCATGCTCAGGAATGCTGACCTGAGTTAAGTTAAGCCATGTTATATGAATATGAAGACAAGAAATCTGCAGAATTAAACGGAATTAAATTAGATTATGAACAATTACATACAGTTCCCTTCTAAAGACAAGTGACATGACCAAAATAATGCTCTCTATTTTAAATAATCTTGTGTAGATTAAATATAGCTTAATGCAATCCATTCAAAAGGTCACTATGCAGTTGGTGGGGTTTTTGCTTGTTTTCTGGGGTCTCCCTCTATTACTGTATTTTCTGCCATTACTTGACATCCCTCTTGCTTAGGATAGCCAGAGATGAGCATTGCTGTGAATAAAACAGGAAGACCTATTGCATATTTTTGTAGCTGGCCTGCATATGAAGGAGGATTTCCACCAAAGGTATTGCCAATATTAGTTTTGGTTTGCTATTTTTTGTTGGTATTGGTGGATTCTACATATCTCAAAATAAAACATTGATTATTGCATGCAAATCGGGCTCTCTAACAAGGCAAGTTAAACTGTAACTTTTATGGCATGAGCCTGAGGTTAGCTATAAAGATTAGGAAACTACTTAGCATTTTTTTGCTTGTTGAAACATTTTTGGAAATTGTTTAAGCAAGTGAAATACTTAGGGGGTTTTGCATAGGAGTTAGCATAGAAATCCATCAATCATAACCTTTACATTAAAAAATTAGTATACAATAGAGAATATCTTGATTTTGTTTCAATGTCTCAGTCCTAATTTGAGGCAAAAGTTAAAAGTCAGTAAAGATTCATTCCATGATGCCTAGACATCACTTGGAGATTGTTTTACCAAATCCAAGATGAATTCTACCTTCCATAGCAGCCAAGTCAGGATCCAGTAGACCAGCAGAGGGCATAAGCCCCATTCTGGTGCGTCCTAGGGGTGCTGGCTGGTTTGTCAGAGCTGAATCCTGCCGGGTAGTTACAAACTTATGTCTGACCTGAATCCACAAAAAGTAGGAAGTTATTTTTTTTAGGTTGAAAGGTTCAACATTATAAAGGACTTACTGATTTTTTTTCTTTTTTAATGTCAAGCTGTTTCAATATTTTAGCACACAGAAAACAAATGTATTATTGTTGTAGAGAGTCCAGAGAAGGCCATGAAGATGCTCCAAAGGCTAGAGCACCTCTGCTCTGGAAGCAGACTGAGAGAGCTGGGCTTGTTCAGCTTGGAGAAGGCTCCGGGGAGACCTTCCAGTCTTCCAGTGCCTAAAGGGGCTACAAGAGCAGCTTGTAGTTGCTACTTCCAGTAGCAACTGAGCAGCTTCCAGTGCCTAAAGGGGCTACAAGAAAACTGGAGAGGGACTTTTTACAAGGTCATATAGGGATAATAGCACAGGGGGTGATGGCTTTAAACTGACAGAGCTGAGATTGAGATGATATCTTAGGCAGAAGCTCTTCCCTGTGAGGGCAGTGAGGCACTGGCACAGGGTATCCAGAGAAGCTGTGGCTGCTCCATCCCTGGCAGTGTTCAGGGCCAGGTTGGACGAGGCTTGGAGCATCCTGGTCTAGCGAAAGGTGTCCCTGCCCATGACAGGGGGGTGGAACTGGATGAACTTTAAGGTCCCTTCCAACCCAAACCAGTCTGTGATTCTATGATTATGATTCTATGATTACGTGTGGTTAGTTGAAATTTGTTACTACCAGCCACTATCATGAGCATTAGCTTCAAGCCTCTGAATAGCCTCAGAGGATAATCACGAGTAAAATATATGGCAATGTGCCGAAGTTATGGATGATGGGTGTAATGAGGATGTGAACAGAAAAGATAACCATTTTAACCATTTTTTAAAATGTGACCTGTTAGAGATCTGTTAGCCAAAAATAAAGTGCCACTCTCTGCTTTCAACATTCTCTTAAGAGCAGTAAGGGTTAGAATGGGCAGTTGGGAGATGGATCTAGGGTTTGGGCTTTTTTTCCCTAGCTAGCTTTTTCCTAAGTTATCTAAGTTACCTCCCAGTATGCTTGGAAACAAACCAAAATGCATCACCTTGCTTTGTCGGTGGAAAGAAAAAAGACGTGCTTGTCAGGCTGTCAGTGGTTTAGTCTGTCTCCTGATATTGTCACATTTCAATAGGAGGAGTGGCAAAACTGGAACCACATGGAGCCATACCTGCAAGTGCCTCTAAAGTGACTACTCAAACCCACTCTTCAAACACAGTCCCCAAAATGCAGCAGTTAATTTTTTAATCATTATACCCTTCTGAAGTGTTAGCTGCCCAAATTATGTAAAAATATGCAAATAAAATTTGTTGCTATGCTAGAAAATTTAAGATTCATTTGAACATCCATGCAGAAAGCTTTGAAAACGTGATTTAAAAATTAAATAGAATATATAGGGCATTTTTTATTAATTCAGATGAGAAACACTAAAGAGTAAATAAATTTGAACGACTGATAAAAATAAAAGTTCTGCTCTGTAAGCTTAACTTCCATTTTTGAGCTTACTGAGCCTTGACACTGCATACCCCTAAGATCTGTAAATCTTTTAAGGTGTTTTACCATTTTCTTAAGGGAGTCACATTGGCAAAATTTCTTAGGATCAGACAAATGTATCTGTCTGGACTCAAAGGCTGTTATTTCATGATGAACTGTAATATACATTGCTTCAATTCTTAATTTAATGGTATCTGATCTATTCCAGGTGATGGTAGGTAATTTTGGCCAGGGTAATGAGCAGTCAGAAGTTCCATGGGCAGTTCTCACAGCACCTCACTTCCTAACCAATGAGCTAAGCAAGGACACTTCCTGAGAGTGCAGAACATATCCTGAAAAATGAGATACTGATTTATACATATCAAGATGCTTCAGGGCTTCAAGGAAAGCATATCATGAAGGTACTCATTTGTCAACTCTCTTCTTTGAGAGAAGCTTTTAATTCTTAACACTCTTAGTCTTTACAGTTTCCCTAAAGAAAAGAGTATCAGATTTTTTCCTGCCCTTTGGAAATTATCTTTTCCTATGCCCATTTAATTTATTGGATTATTTTATTCTATTTGATTTTTTCTATCTGTTGTCTTAATTGTACATTATAAACACACATTGGAGGTTAAGATGAAAAAAATTACATCTATTACCTGATCTATTTGCTAATATAATCTTTACATCACTGTTGAAACTAGCTAACCCATTATCATGAGCTTCAGCTGCTTACATCAAGTCTTAATTTTGTCATTTTCTGTAACTATAGCTGCACTGATGAATGTAATACTATAAGGTGTGTCTGATACTGCCTTGGAAGACAGAGAATGTCACTGCATCCACTGTTATCATAAACCTCAGGAAGTGTTTTACTCAACATACAATGTTTGTTGTAGCTGTACTTTACAGCAGTATGTTTTTGTTAGATACAGTATCTCGATTTTTCAACTCGGTAGTCCTGTTTTTATTTGCCTGTCTTTGTGTTTAGAGGTTAACTAGAACAGACATTTAATGCTGAAGAATTCTAGTGTAACTGAAAAGATGGAATATGGGTAAAATTAACTGATCTCTTTTTCATCACAGGTTATATATGAGGTTTAAATCTGTCCATAAAGAAGATGGAGAGGGGAAAACAGTGGTTTGTAATCCAATTCATTTAAAGAATAGTGCTTTAGCAAATAACATGGGCAGATGTGAGGAATACCTCTCCTGTCTCATTTTACCCCAGCGGAATCCAGATCACATGCTCTGAGACAACTCTATAAAAAGCACAATACATAGCTTACTTCTGAGCCAGACTAAAATGCTAACACTTTGCCAGTTAGATTGCTTGTAGCAGGAGTCAGTTCTTTGAACAAAGTTTTGCAAGAGACCTTTGCATAAACAAGTAGGGATCAAGCCATATTTCTCTTTTTGCAGTCAGGTATCCTAATCACAAGATAAAGTGTCACTGGTGCATGGTTCTTTCTCTCTCACTTGAGTAAGAGATACTAATTCTTTTCATGATTTCAGCAAAAGGAGTAGAAGCAGTAGTTACTTACAAACCTCTTTAAGCTGACAATTAGATTATCCTTTTAGTAGGAATGCCAAGTAGGTTAAATATCTTCAAAGCCTCTAAACTGCAGTTCTTCTATCCTGAAAGCTATAAACACATTGGCACTATGTCTGATTCCCTGCAGTCTTAGGTCAAAATGGCTAATGTTACACCTCTCTGCTATGTTTAATCATAAAATAGAAAGTCCCCAATCACCATGTTGGCTCTTAAGAATTCTTAACTCCATATACTATGGAGGAAATTCAGGCCCTTCACATAGAGAATCAGCCACCACAATGCTCAGTTATAGACCAATACCTTAATTCCTGCAAACAGTATAAGAAGTTATTAATCAGCTGATCTTAACTGTCATCCTTATTCCAAATGGTCAAGCAGTCATCCAAAGCTCAGGTTTATAAGCACTAGTAAAAATAGTATTTTCGAGCTGACTGAGTATAAAGACACAGTTAAGGAATTCTTCAGGCTTGCCTCTGACACATTTCAAGGAATTGGAGTTTCAAGCTTGAACAGTAGTGTTTACTTTTTGTTTTATATCATTCTACTTCATATTAGAGAACATGAACACCAAAACCATTTTAATAATCCGTCTCCTAAAATATAGTGGAACAAAAGCCACATTACAAAACTAACAGTTTTATGTACACACTGAAAAACTCTGACTGAATTTAAGTAAAATCTTAACTAAGGGTGTCCAGACTTGTTTAAGTGCTTTTGACAGAAAACCAAAGGAGGCCGAAGGTAGCTGTTATGTTCAGCCTAGCTTATTTCTGATTTTATACTGCTGAGTATCAAGCTGATGACAGGTTTTTCTGTTTTCTTTACAATCGTTACTGAAATACAGGATTTAAAATACAACTCTTTCAGAGGGCAGGAGAGGCAAGAGTCTTCCCACCCTCTCAACACACACATGCTTTTCCACTAAATTTACTTGTAGAATTCACCTTTTATTCCTTCCTGGCAATCTTCAATTGTTGACTTTCCTTGAGCAACAAACTGTTTTAAAATAGAAAAAGGATAAAGAGAGACAGCATTTTTTTCTAAACTGCAGAAATTACTGATCAGTAATGCTGCTGTGTATTAAGAATTATAAATAGGTACAGGAGTGTTTTGGCAATGGGTACATCAGTTGTTGTCAATAGTCATGTCACCAAGCGATCTATCTAGCCAGCAACTGAAACTTTTAAATGTGTCAAACTTAGATATTAGAAAATTGTATGTTGTCCTTTAACTCCTCTCTTTTATGGAGAAACAGAATCTTTGCTTCAAAGTGGAAAAAAACCCAAACAGAATGCTTCATAACTGAGATTCTGTCAAAAGAGAAATATTTTAAACCAGTGTATTTTCAGGAAATCATAGTAGAGCAGAAAAGCATGAGAATGCTTTGCATGGGGATTGGAGCAACTTGGTCTAGTGGAACATGTCCCTGCCCGTGGCAGGGGGTTGGAACTAAATGAGCTTTAAGGTCCCTTCCAACCCAAACCATTCTATGAATGCTGCCTTAGACACACTAAGAAAGTATTTTCTTCCTTAGGGATCATACATTGCATCCCTCTGTTCAGCATCTTGGTATTCAAGCTGGTATGACTTCAAAACTATAAAATCTCAGGGATTTAATTGATTTGCCACTGAAGTTGATATATAAACACAATCAGAAATCAGTGATTCCACAGGGAATTATTCTGAAGGAATTAACTACTATATGGAAAAAGAAAGTTATCACATCTTATCTGAAAGAGCTAGTATGCACACTGCTCAAGAACTGTGAGAAACAAGTGTGAGTTACTGTGCTACCACTCCATAATGTAGAGACACTGACATAACTGCAGGATGAGCTTTATTGTCAGCATCTAGGTATGTACAAATTATTTCTTTAAATACACACAATTTCATAAGTGATTTTCAGAGTTCCATGACACTGGACTAGTTTCAGTAAGTTCTGATTCTGAAGTATGAAAGAGAATCCAAATGAATCCAGTTCACAGTGGCCATTACAAATAAAGGCAATGATAGAGCAATAAGACCTTTCACAACAATTTTTGTCCACATAGTATTACAAGGCAGGATATAGGATACAGGAAGTAATGAAGAAATGATTTTAGGAAACAATTGCAATTGCAGCAGGATTACACTGCCATTAACATAGAAGTTGCTGCAACAGGCAGAGTTCCGCTGTTTCTCATACCTGTGCACTAATCAACTTTTCATTAATTTCATACTCTTTTAATATGTTTTATAAATCAGTTTTTGTGTTTCTAATCACTTGTGCTTCCACAAAATTGGAGTTTTGAGTTGGTATGCTGTAAGACTCAAAAGCAATCTTAGATGGTTGAGTTTTTAACTTGGATGCTGTACTCAAATGTGGCACCCCACCCACTGGCTGTATACAAAAGGAGGTTTTAAATTGACAGGGGAGTTAACAGTCTTCCAAACCTCAGTCTGAAGAATGTATAATTATACTAAGTCATTGTCAGAAGCTATTTTAAAAGGAAATGTTGCCTGCCTTCTGAGGTTTTTCTGTATCTGTATAGTTTGGGCATGTCAGCCTTTCTTTAAAACTACAGCAGCATTGCTCTTGATAGAATAAGCAGCAACTAGCACACTTAAAAGCACAGAAAATAAGACAAGCAGCTGGGCTTTTCCAAGTCTGTATGTCTACCTTGCCACTGACTTTGTATAGAGCTTCAGTGAGCCTGGGTCTCATTATTTAAATTTGTGAAATGCAGCTTTCAGGCTTTAAACTTAAGCAGCTGTCACAGTGATTATTTGTTTACATAGAAATGGCCTTTCTTCTGTAATCTGCTGAATCTCAGGTATTAAATAGTTTTAGACCTTTTTCTTTGTTACCTTTTAGAGATAGTAGGAACGTACTGGTTTAGCTGAACCTAACCTACACTAAATATTATTTACAGTTTATATTTTCTCAAGGCTAGAGTTTCTTTAGCTCTCAGTAGAAACATTTTAGAATTGAGCTATTGCTATTCCTCCCTTTACTAAAAGCTTTCCCAAATGACTAACCTACGAATATTTGAATGACTAAACTACCTTTTTCTTGCTCAGATAAGAAAGTCTGTCTTTATTAAATTTCATTTTTACTATAAAAATTACCAAATGTGCATAGGCCCATCTTACTGTAAGTCAACTGGTTTTAAATAAACTCTCCCCTAATGAGGCTGTCCCATCTCTACTGCTGGTGCCTACTCTTGATTCAACTCTTCCAGCCACAGCCCTTCTGTCCAGCCACAAGACATTCTGTTAACAGAACAGGAAGTTCCTTATCTTCTAAAACTGTGTGACTCCAAGTTTAACTACATGCTATAAGTAGATAGAAAATATCCCTTGCTCAAAGAGAAATTACTTGGGCTGGTACAAGAAATTTCAGGGCCTGTGACTTACAAGTCAGATGGAATGATCTGACCTTCAACTCTGAAAAAATGACAAGTGACATAAGAAGCTGAAGAAGATGATGGGCAGAGGCCAGGCCAAAGTGATGAAAAGGAAAATTCAAAGACCAAAAACCTTGGAAAGAAGCAGCCTACCATAAGCAATTACACTTGTTTCAATGGTGACCCTTCTGTAAGGGATTGTGCTCCTCAAGGTTCTCACACAAGGTTCCTGAGTCCAGTATTTCAAGTAAAATGACAACTGCTGCAGCTCCTCCTCTTCCTTCAACTTACAGTCATAATGATCATAAAAGGACCCACCTAGTTCCAGTCCTTCCAGTTGTGGGGTAATCACCTCAATATGCAGATTACAGAAAACTGAAGGGGGATGCAATATATGTGAAATAGCACAAAATGCTTCTATTTTTTATATGAAAAAAAAGTGTTTGCTTAGTGCTTATATTATTTCGTGCTTGCTTTCTGTCCGGAGGAAGATGCATTCGCTTCCCTAGGATCAGGATGAAATTGTTGCAGAGAATTAACTGCTTTGCTTTACATTTTAATTCTACTTCATTATATGCATATGCAAAACACATTTGCACACATCCATAGGCAAACTGTTGCTTAAACAAAAAGTAACAAATGAAAAATATCACTTGGCTGGAGGTGAAAAAAGTGAACTTCCAGCAGCATCTCAGCACAGTTATCCTTGAACATCCATGGATTTGACAGTGACATACAGTCATGACTTTTGGTTTTTAAAATAAATACTATACAGGTATTTTGTTTGGTGGCTCTCAGAACAAAACAATCTAAAGTAAAATTCAGTATAGTGTTTTACAGAATTAATTAGAATTTCTTATGTAATTAAGTTTGGGTATTCTAAATAAGATGGGTGCACAAGCAAAGATTATCTGTTCCTGGCAAATCCTTCCTAGGGATTACATTGTGTGTAAACTAATAAGGGTTTATCTTTTCTTCTTTCTGGCAGAGGAATCAACTAGAACAACATTGAAACATTAACATGGCATTGAAGAATTCCAGACAGAATTAGGAAATGAAAAGGTTGGGATTCTCAGAGCAATATCAAGTCACCATTAAGTATGCAGATCTTACTTGTGGACCGCATATAAAATTCACAATACTCTGTGTATGCAGTATTGTTTTGCTCTGTGAAGCAAAAATATCAAGTATGCACAAGCTGTTTTAAAAGATCATCTAACATTATCAGCATCAAATTTTATATGCAGCCCCATTTTATTCCTGGTTTTTGAGTTGCCATTGTCACAAAACAAAACTAGACAAAATTTTTACCATTCTACATCATTTAAAAGAAAATGCCTATGGTGAAGTAACTGAGACACAATTAAAATGTGCTAAGCCTTACACCATAAAAGGGGAAAATATATTTAGTACTTGCCATCTGAAAGAGTTTCATGAGCACAGGAAAATTGCTGTTTGGGAACATGACTGTTGATTTCTGCAAAATGTGAAAAGCAAGTCAGTGAAAGCTATAATGTAAATTTGAAAATAGGAACTTAACCAAAGAAGGCCTCAGAGGAATGGACTGCTTTGTTCCTAGTCACCTTTCAGCTGCTGGTTCTTGAGATCACCTGTGATTTGATGCTATACGTATTTTAGGTAAGCTTTAGTGCTTTAAAGAATTTAAATCCATTTAGCAAGATTCACAATCCTAACAGTTGAAGAGAAAACTATTATTTTTAAAACTTTACTATGACTGATACCTTGCTCCTGCTTTTTCTTGCTATCTTGCACATCCTGATGCCAGATAGCAAGGCGTGTTCCATGCAACATGGCAAACTTCCTGATTCTGTATAGTAAATGCAAAGAGAATGACAGTTCCATTGATGTTTGTACAAATGGGGCAGTTTGTGGCATATGATGTATTAATTTTGTGGTGGCATCTCATATCCAGTTAGAACTTTCTCTCCTTTATACGTAGGAACAGTTTTCTTCATATATGTTATTTTAAAGCATAGAGCCCATCTATGTGTTAAGGATGGTATGAACTTTATTAGTTACAGGACCTGTAGGCAAGATTTTTTTGACTCTGTGCAATTCAGTAAATAAAGCATCATCATTAGGAATTTGTTTTATTTTAAACCAAGGAAGCAATTTATGTATTTGGATCAGGACATCTTCCGTGTATTAAAATGAAACCAAAAAGAACAACCAAGGCTTAAAACTGCCAAACCAACTGGTGTCGTAATTTTCAGTATGTACAATGGAAATTTTGCAGCATTTCTGTATGTGTTTGAAGATTCAGTGAACTCTGCAAGTTAAGCATCAGTATTTTGCCTGAGCACTGCATATTTACAAAGTACTGGGACTTCACTACAGCTGCTACCTTCAGACTCAACTGTTTTCTTAGCTTTTTCTCATAATGAGTTTGCAAGTCTTCTGCTGTAAATGTCCTGACCATATCTTTTCTTGTCTGTAACTGATCACTTTTAAGGAAATACAAAACCTATAGAATCATAAACGCCTTCTTAGTTTTAGGAAAAAGTATCCTTAAGCCAGTAATTGATACTGCAAAGAAGCATAAGCTTAAGTCTTTATAATTACAAGATATATCAATTGTTCTAAATTGTTTATATAACATAATACCCATGGCATTTGTATTTTCTAAATGTGATGGAAAATAGGCCTACATAGAAAACTTAATGCTTGTCATGACGGCCCAGATTAGAGAATGCATTTAAACTCTTGCCTTGTATTGAGATGAGAGTCCTTCGCACTGGAAATCAAAACAGCAGCTAGTGGCTAAACAATAGCAGCTAAGCAAACATTTTACTTAACATTGCCCTGCATGTTGTGCACTTACACTCCACGCATACTCCTTGGCAAATGATTCTTACATTTTTTGGCTGATTTGGATGTACCCTGTTTATTTCAAATGTGGCAAATCATGATGCTAGTGCTGACAGTTCTCTGGTTCAATTACTCCTTATCCCAGCCACACTGCAAAGCAAAAGTAAAGATGGGAGACAGTCCAACAGCAACAGAAAGATACTGTTGATAGTTTTTGATCTGACATGTCTTAAACTACCACAAGATTTCTGGTATTCACTTGTTTCCTACTGATAAATTCTCTAGTTAATCCAGACATTCCCCATCCCTCAGTATTTACAGGGTTCTTTTGTCTCTCAACAAAACATTGAACTTCCTAGTTCCCAAAGCAGTCTTGATGGCCTTTAAGCTGTTTAAAGATAGGTAGCTCTTGTGCTGATTAACCCAGAACAGGCAAGGGCTATATTCTACTTACTTTTCCTTTGATGGACACATAACTTAGGGGCTTTATCTACTGGCAGATGTCCAGTTGCCATTAAACTCTTCACAGCTGAGGAAGCAGACATCATGAACAGAAAGGTTGTGAAAAGCAGACCAGACAAATGGGGTGTTACAGAGCAAGATGATAAGAGGTGAACAAATAAACAGGTAAGAAAAATCTGCATTCTGTTTTTAAGCAATTTAAAACATTTAGAGATAACAAAGAGCCAGTAGACATACTAAAAGGAAAAGTTACACAAAATCATAACATGCATTTCTGTCCCTTCCCTCTTAGCAGAATGTGGTCTGCACAGTCTTCTATAAATCCATCATCTATCTTCACCTTGAATACTGCATACAATTGTGCAGTTTCCCCCCATCTCAGTAAAAATAGAAGTGGAATTTCTGGAATCGTGGAAGATTCAGGAATGGTCAACACAGACAAAGGCACAGAAATGGGGTTTCAAAACTGAGACAGATTGACAGTAAAGTATTTATGAAAAGGGCACTGGTGCTGTTTATGACAAAGCTGTTTATTTAATAAAGTAGGCAAAGTCTCAACTCTCTTTGAATTCAGTACGGATGATTTCCCCAATGCATTTACATAGCTTAGTTGGCGATACATGGGAAAAATAATTAATCAATTTGTTACTGCAGTAGAACAGCCTACTGCCTTCCCTGCCTGCAGGGCATAGTTTCATGAACACCTTTAGGCAAAACAAGCAGCAGTGTTGGAGTCTCTTTCCCTGCAAGTCTGCAGTCCAAATTTCTGCTCAAGGCAGGTTCCATTAAAGCAAACGCCTCTTGTGCACCTTTGGGAAGAATCCGACTCCATATTTCCTACGCTGTTCCATGAGGAAGTGGTAGTCAGCAGTATCACCTCCCTTCACCATCTTTAAACCTGAGCAAATCCAGTGCTCTCAGCTTTTTGTATGCCATCAACTGCAGCCCCCTGAACAGTTTGGTGGCCTTTACAAGTCTTGCTTAGCATGTGAATGCCTTTCTTAAAACGAGGCTCAACTCCAAATGTTGTCTCACAAGTGTCAAGTGGAAGGGAAGAATCTCTTCCCTCCAAACCTAGCAGTTGTGCTCAGCCCAATATGCAGCTGGAACATGTTTGCTGCAAGAGCACACAGTTGACTCACATTCAGCTTGTGCACCATGACCCCCAGCTTCTTTTTTATAAAGCTGCTGTCTATGCAGTCAGTTCCCAACCTGTCCCAACACACGGGGTTATGCCAACCCAGATGCAGGGCTTCGCATTTGCCTTTGTTGAACTTCATGAGGTTCCCCAGCAGCTCCTTTTTCCAGTCTGACTGGGTCCATCAGAGTAGCAGCCCTGCCCTCCAGTGTATCAACCACTCCCCCCAATTTGGTATCACCCACAAATTTGCAGAGAGGTCACTCTATCTCATCATGCTGGTCATTACATCAACCATTTCAAGAATTCAAGTTGGTGTAACCTATGTAAAAGCAAGCAAGTCAAACATCCTTCCAGAGATATGCTAGAGATTTCAAATTTTGTTTTACAGAAATGCAGGAGTTGCATTGCTGAGTCTTTTTTCCTTTAGATATAAAAAGTAGCCCTAGGTTCCAGAAGAAGCAGGCCCTGGTCTTTTTTTTTGGATGCAAATACTGAAATGTAGAACTTGATTTGCTGTGTGTAAGGAATCTTCTGGACGGCAGAGATGCTTGTTGAGACTGAACTAAGCTTGTTGAGAAGAACTAAGCAAGCCAGAAGTTATTTATAGTGTCCTTCCCCAGAATCTTCCTGTCTGTGGCTTTGCTCAAAGACAGATGATATATTTCTCTATCATAAAATGACCAGTTGCATCAGTCTACGTGGTACTCCAGGAACATACTTGCAATCTTGTTATTTGCCTGGGTGGTTGTATGCACAGGATGGACTTTGTGCTTATAGCTGTTATACTTAAGGAGCAGAGAGTAGAATCTGCAAGAACAAAACCAGAAAAAGAGAGATGAAAGAAGAAACCTGTAGGAGTAATTTAGCTCCTCTGCATACAATATAACTATAAACCAGTTTCAAGAACATTTATGTAATGACAGCTTTTCCAGCACACAACTGTCTGTTATGGGCAGCTACGCACTAGCACGGTGTTTTTGCAGAATGGACAGAATAACATCACTGCCAAAGGGCATATAAAGGACAATGTTACAAACATGCTCCCCAAAATTCTCTCAGAACATATTATGCTACTCATAGGCTTACTATAACCAAAGACACGACAAGTTATACTATAGGCTGGTATGGTCCTAAATAGAAGTTGGATTTTGTTCTGTATGCTAGAAATAGATTTGAGATAATACCAAGTACATTGGAAATACTATGAAACAGCTCATGAAAATGTTTTCTGATCTTCCACGTGGAGCTTGTCTCTCCAGATTATGTTTTTCAACTGTTGTAGTTTCTGGAACAACATTTCCAACAACACGAGCTGAAAAAAACTTCAGGAAACAGGAAGCATTGGTTGTGAAAACGAACTAAGAGAAGATGGAAGGACATGAAAGAGAAGAAAGTCAGCCAAGCCTCTAAAAATGGGAACAAAGGCACTGCATGTTTTCAAACAAATATTTCAGTAAGTAAGGCTATTTTGTTTCTTCTATGAAGACAACGATGATAAAAGAAGTTGATTGTGTACAACTTGGACATCCAGTACCTAAAGGAACTTAAATTTGTAAGGGATGTATTCCAGGCCAACCCTGTGTCCCAGTCCAATGTTTAAGAAAATGTGGTGTAACTTTGGGACATAGAATCATAGAATGGTTTGGGTTGGAAAGGACCTTAAGATCATATAGTTCCAAGCCCCCTGCCCTGGGCAGGGGCACCTCAACCTAGACCATGTCGCCCAAGGCTCTGTCCAACATTTGCCAAGTACAGCAATCAAGTAAATTCAGACAGTTGACTTATTGCTGGGAAGCAGCTCTTCAGTTCTGGTTATTCTGATAACTTCACAATGTATCGGGTATGTGTTTTCTTATTTTCCTCCAGGAGTCAGGGCCACAGAAGAACCCAATCTGGGACTTGTGCTGGGTTGCAGAACACCAAGGTACAGCTCCTCAGCTCTGCTATAGCCATCATATAACACCCTGAACAGATCACCCTGCCATCTCTAACAATGGGAAAATAATTTTTGCCATTCTTTATTAGTTCATTCATTCAGTGGGACAGTAAATATATAGCTTAATTGCCACAAGCTTAATGCACCGGGATCCTAATTTTGTAGAACTTTGCTTAGATACCAAGAGACCCTATTACTTATATACTCATCATCATTACTACTGATTTTCCTAACAGCTAAATGCAGAATATGTATAAATTTCACCAGGTAGGTGGCAAATGCTTTCTCATTTCTCTGTAAAAATAACTGCTCTTACTAAACAGAAAGTGTTAATGGAACTGACTTCTGTTACTACAAAAATACAGCTTTGCAGCTGTTTAGTCAGTAGTAAATATACTATTATATTGTTCTCAAAATCACTAATTTCACCTGCTCATAGGAAAGTGATAATTTGACTTACATTAACCATACTTTAGACCATTCTGGTACTTTCCATCAACATTTTAACATTTTGGATTAATGCACTCTGTCATCTTACTGCATATACAGGATCATGAACACTGAGAAATGAGGCCTTTACAACTGACTTAACAATGTTGCCCATAATATTGTTATACTGTGAGAATGTTCCTCAGTACAACTGTGTGTCTCAATTATATTAATGTATTCTTCAGATTTAAAACCAACTTAGTTAAAGCAACCATTGAGTACATGCCACCTTGTTTGAGAAAGTATATTTGAAAAGCAAATGCTTCTCCTCACCTATACACAGCTCCAGTTGCTAAAAAGAATTCATCAGTGAGAAGGAAAATGCAATTTGTCATAAATGACTTAACACCAGTCACCAAATGCTTCAGATAAATGAAAAGGAACACTACAAGAAGCAAATACAACAGGTCAGCACTGCCACATAAGATTTATATGAAATTTTTATGGGAATCGAAAACCTCATTTAAAAAATAAATCATTATCATTGTAATTCATATCTACTTCCAGTCTGTGACTAGTATATTTTCTTAGCCATATGCCATGGCAGTTAACTGGACAACCTAAATCTCCCTCAATGTAAGTATTTCCTTCTATCAGATTTCTCCCCCTCCCATCCCAATTTTACTAGATGTTCTCCTTTGAACTGTTACTACAACTTGTAGGAAGCAGAACTCCTGACTTGTGTTTCTTACTTCATATAGATTTTATCACTTTCACATCTTTGGCTACTTTCTGGTAGAAGCAGCTGTAGTCTGCGCATGTTAGTCTCACTTGATTTTTCATTGGTTTTAAGATTACTTTCCTTCCTTCAGTGAAAAACATATCAACTTTACTAATCCAACACCAAGTGCACTAAGGCATTGCATCAGTTGGTCTCCTGAAGAACATTCACGTTTCTCCTTTGGATACTGTTTTCATTGTCATATCCAATGGTATGCTGGATGGGATACTGTTCAACTGGAAGTTGCACTAAACAGCTGCTGAACACTATTAAAACGTTCTAATAGGTGTGACTTATGGACCGGAAGAGTCAGTAAACAAATGCAGTATAAGTGACAGTATGAAAATGGACTAACAGCAATTAGCAATGTGACTCCATGAGTAACAGGGAAATTGCCTTGACCCAGTTGATGGCAGGAGCAGCATAATCTTGAAGAAAAAAAAAAAGTATTAAAAAAAATCCCTTTTTTCTTTTTTTTTTTCCTACTTTGTCTTGTTTTCTCTTATGACTTGTACATTAGCAAGACTTCTCAGGGTCATTGACAATGATTATGGTTGCCACAGATTTCATTTTGCTGGTATTCTAGTTCATCCCCACTGGGAAATGGTAAGCTATGTTCACAGACCCAACAGAGTATGGACAGTTTTCAGTGGGCTAATGCACCATCTCTGGTATTCATCATATAGTTACACAAAGGTGTATCAGGTGTACACAGGCATAACAATATCCTACCTTAAACTGATGTGCTTCCATATTTATCCCACGCTACCCTAACTTCAGTGCCAACATAAACATTTCATAGAGTGTGGATTAATGAGAGCATAACAAAAACAAACCTGATCTGTCTCTGCATGCTTTTAGCCTTTTGGAATCGGACCACATAGGATTTTCTACTTCTGATTAAAGAGGAGTGATGTAAGGCAGAAATCAGAGCACTTCAATGCAAAACTAAAATTATCCTTCAGTATGCACTTGAAAAAAACGTTGAATTTCTTTGATGAAAATATCATTCAGTACCAAAAAGCTTACCAGCTGCTCTCCAACAGTAAGATGACATGAGGAAGAACAAGTTCTTGGTAAGTTCTGTAAAATCCCCTTTGTTTTCCTCTTTCTTTATCCTAGCAGTGTAGGCCCCAGTGGGATCTATGGGGGTCATATCCTGAAATATAATGATGTCACAAAAATCCCAAACAACCTAAACCAAACCAAACAAACAAACAAAAAAAAACCAAACCAAAAACCACCCAAAACCAAACAAAACCCAAAACAAAAACTTAAACATACACACACACAAAATCAATACCCAGAATTTCAGGGGTCCCAACTGCTTGAACAACTGCCAGAAAATGCACTGGTTTCGGTGCAGTAATAAAAGGTCTGATGAAATACTTTGAACTTAAGAGCAAGGAAAATCATACAAAAGCAAGCAGTATTTTCTGTGGGTTGAGAGGCAATGTAAGTGTGATTGCAATCTGGCATCTAGTTGTAGGCTTTACAAAATATTATAAGAGCTGGAAAGGTAAATGGGAAAAAAATACCCAAAGATTATACAAGGTACCAAAAAATACTCTGTACAGAGTCTGTTTTGGTTGAGAGAAAGTTAAAAAGTTGTATTGATCCAGCTACACATATCCATAACCAGTTCAGGAGTTGATTGTTCTTTAGTTCTCCAAGAGACGCAGCAATCGGGAGGTGAAGTTTGGCAGATTGAGAGTACAGGCACAGCACTTGTATTTAGCACCGGTTATAAGTAACCACTAGAATAATTTACAACACGGCTCACTGCTGTCTTAACTCTTCGGGTCGAGATTAAATGACCTAGGTAGTGCTGTAACTCAAATAATGGCTATGGCAGCAGCCGAGCCCTGGGGTACGGAGGTGAGCATTCCCCTCCCCCCTGCCACCCCCCTCATGGTCCCTTCCCCCGCTCCGTGGCCGAGTGTCCGGACCCAGCGCTCCCGCTCTTGCAGCGGCAGCTCCTCCCTTCTGCCTAGATGGACAGCGGGGCTCGGGGGACCTGGCTCGGGGCAGAAAGCAGCCTCTTATAGCCGACACGGAGCAGCCAGCTTCACACCTACCTCCTCGGCCCGCCGCCGGAGCAGCACCCGCCGCGCTACCCGTGGAACCCCGCCGCCCCGCAATGCCCCTGTGCCTCCTGCTGCTGCTGCTGCCTGCAGCCGGTGAGTAGAGCCGCTGCGGGTCTGTGCGGGGCTCAGCCTAGGGCCCCGTCCAGCAGCGCCTCCCGGGCGGCTGCGAAGGGATGCGCTCGCCCTCCTCCTGGCGCCCCGTACCCGGAGGGATCGAGCTTAGCTGAGTCTGGGGAGGGAGGAAGGAGGAGAGGAAAGAGCGTTAGGAGACATGACCGTGGCAGATGAACACCTCCACGAGTTGGAAAGCAGTTGTTTGAAAGATTGTCGCTTGGGCATAGCCTGGGTGTAACTCACCCGAAGGGGAAACGAGGTGCTGGCAGAGAGCTGCAGGCTGGAGCAGTGCTGACAGCCAGTCCTGTCCCAGCCTGCACGTGCAAGGCAGAAGCTTTGCTGCAGGGTCTCGCATTACTTTCATAAAGTTTATCAGTAATGTGCAATGGTGTTAAAAAGTGAGGTATTTCGAACCATACTGCAGGTTGCACGTGTAATAATCACCTTTCTACAAAGCAAATACATCTACCTACACTCTTCTTGTGGGATTAGAGCTACCTCCAAGCACTTAAGTTATGAAGCAGTTCAAAAGCCAAAAACTGCTCAAACTGTGATCGCTGGCAGAACCGTAACTGGGTTATTCTAAAAGAGTGAGTCAGTCTTCATTAATAAGTTATGATGTGAGGATGTAATTAGAGGACCCCTGCTTCATACCTGAGCACAGCAACTACTCACTTTGCAAGTATTTAATTAATTTTTTGGTCTTTTATGTCCTATGTATTAAGCAGTATTAAAGGCCAGTTGTAATAATTTACAATCCATTTCCTCATAGGTTTTCTGAGGTATTAGTCAGTGTATCTGAATGTACTTAATTCTTTCACACTTCTGTGAAACTATGTTATCATCCCTCTTTTTCACACAGGTAGGTAGGCTTACACAAAAAAGCATCCACTAATTTTAAGTTCCCATGGTGACATGTTAGAACCCGATTTTACCTACAACAACTTACAATTAATGTAGAACTGTAACTCCCCAAAGCCTGGCTCTCACTAAATGTTGCCATAGGTTGGTACTCTAACCCCAGGATATGAAGCAGGTGTGAGCATATGATTAGTAAACATCTACAGGCATTGTTTTAAAGTGATTAAACCTCATGCTGAGTCTTTGTGACAGCTGTAAGGATAAAATCCAATTTTCCAGAATGGCAATCAGCTGCCTTAATTCAGAGATCTCTTTTGTCTTCCTGCACATTTTTATACATACCTGCACAACTTGCAAATTCACCAAACCAAATCTCATTAATAGGATCCCAAGGACTAGAGCCTTGGTTCATTCTTATACCAGATTCTGTGCCAGAATGAAGCAGGGTTGGGGTGAGAAAGGGGGTTAAGGCAATCGCATGATTAAAGGCCATAAGGTAATGTGCTTGCATAATGGGGCCAGCTTAAGACCCTACCAAGCTCACTGCCCCAATTCTACTTCCTGACCTCAGCATGCCCCTGTTATTCCCTCTGCATATTGATCATCCTCCAGACCTCATCCTTTGTACGGCACAACCCTCAGAAAGAACATGAAGGAAAGCAAGGAAATACTGTTTCACTGCTTCTGCCAGCCTGGAGTAATCATTACAGAGAGCCTGGCTTTGGTCTGATAGCTCTGAGTCAGGCATCCCAGTCACCCATTCCATAGGCAGTGAGGAGGATGGGAAATGCAATTTACCTCTTTCTCAGTGCTTGGTCCACAGTATCAAAACAGGCAAATTTATCGTTTTGGAAAATTTACATGTGACCCCAGGCTATGGAGATAGCACAGCAGCAGTGTGGGCAACAAGACAAGGTGAACAAGGTGTCCTGATGGCTTATGAAACAAGAGTAAAAAACATAAGCAAAACCAAAAAACATTTCAATAACTCACACATTTCAGTGGGTTCCACTCTTGGCAAGATCTTGGAGATGCATCAGAAAGTCTGCTTAGTCCCAGGCTTAAAGTTCTGAACTACTGGAGCACTATGACTGTACAAAGAAAATATCACTGTAGTAAATACTACACATATTTGACATCAGAAAACATTTCTGTAGCCCCAGTCTTTGAAAGAATGTATTAAAATTTCTTTTAAAACCCACAAAACATAAATTGTATTAGATACTAATGACTAATGTAGTTATGTATCATAAATATGCAAAGCTGTGCATCTCAATAAAACCCATAATTATATCTCTGCCAAAATAATTATTATGTTTGCATTGTGCCCATTGCAAGGAGTAAAATCTTATGGGAAATGGGACCTTTCACAAAAAATGAATGTGTTTCTAAAAATTTTTTTCTCTTCTATGCATCTGGAAATGTAAGGGACTGGATTTTTAAATACTATTGAAAGCTGTTCAGAAAACTAGGAAAAAAGGAGAGGAGGAAGGCAGAGTAGAAAACAACTTGCAAAGACAAATAAGGTCTTTGAACTCTCTAGAGCTTATACAGGCAACAAACCAAGATGGCATGATGCAGGTCAAGCCCTCCAAACATGGCAGGGCTCCAACAGGAATGACAGTTTTGAAATCAAGCACTACACAAACATAATGTGATCACTTATTGTTCCTTTCTCTCTGTCTGCCTTTAGTGTTTCCTTAATTTCAGTCTTCAGGAAGCGCCTCAAGGCTTTTGATCTCTCTGGCTCAGCCATTACAATCACAAAGACACCTGCATAGATTTGTTTGTTGGTTTGGTTTGCTAGTCTATGGTGCCTAAAACAGCCTTAGAATCCATATAACTTTGGTTTCCCTTCAACCTTTACTTTAAAAGCAGCTACGTTACATTCAATTAAACCTGAGTCTGCTGATGGGCTGATCTCTTGGGGATTTTTACTCTCCCACATATCAGTCTTGAACATTTTCTTTCAAGAATTAGAACATCTGAAACTTTAACAAAGATCCAATTCCCATTCTGCAATAAACACTGGAATTAAATATTACAAGAATATTAAAAGCCATAACAAGACCAGACTCAAATTGTCTAACTCTTAAGTTATTTTTGTACACTTAGATGTACTTACTTTCTGTGACCTCTAGGTATCAAAACAATGTGGGTTTAATTTATTTTTATACACATTACAAAGCAATGAAATTTAAATAAACACAGTCTGGTTCCCTCCCTTTTTCCCCATTCACAACACTGTATTTGAAGAGCTGCACATAATCTGCAGTCTGACAAAACAAAAAAACAGACCAGACATAGAGGGAGGACATTACACTTTCAGGAATGTATAATCAAACCTAGAGGAATACCCTTGTCCAGAGAAGGGCCACAAGGATGCCAAGGGGGCTGGAGCATTTCCCATATGAAGACAGGCTGAGAAAGTTGAGGCTGTTCAGCCTGGAGAAGAGAAGGCTGTGTGGAGACCTCATAGCAGCCTTCCAGTGTCTAAAGGGGCCTGTAAGGATGCTGGAGAAGGACTGTAGTGACAGGGTAAGAGGTAATGGGTTCAAGCTTAGGGGAAGTTTGGGTTAGGTATAAGAAAGAAGTTCTTTACTGTGAGGGTGGTGAGGCACTGGAATGGGTTGCCCAAAGAAGTGGTAAATGCTCCCTTCCTGGCAGTGTTCAAGCCCAGGTTGGACAGAGCCTTGGGCAACATGGGCTAGTATGAGGTGTCCCTGCCCACTGCAGGGAGGTTGGAACTGGATGATCTTAAGGTCCTTTCCAATCCAAACCATTCTGCAATTCTATGAAATGTGAAGTCTTCATAAAACCGAACAAAGCCACATAGGAGATTTCAAAAACATACCTTAATCATGAACACCTGGAAATAAGCAGAATGTCACTTCACTCTCTGGGTATATTCCACTGAAGTTCTGATAAACTACACTGGAAATGTTACAATGTTGCCAGTATACTAACACTATCATCATCATACTGATACTCTTATTGACAGTTCTACATATTATAGAATTGTCTTTCATTGTTTCTAATAACCTCAGGTTACAAGACAGAAGAGACTTTTCCTTCAGTCATAGTCAGAGTATCTACAGCACAATACAGTCTTGCTTTGTTGTGCACATCCAGATGCTGTAACACAAATTGCAAGGATAAAAAGTTCATGTCATTTTCTGTAAGTTACATGACAATTTTTAAAGATTTCTACTTGAGCTCATCAGGGAGCAGACAGTTCATCACTTCTGCTTTACACAGATTTAAATCAAGTGAGTGGCAGTTGTCCAATGTTAGCAAACAATTCTCTGATGAAACCAGGAGTATGACTTGGAAATTCTTGTTGTCCTCTTCCAGTTGCGTAGCTCCCCTGCACCATCCTTCCCCAGTTGCCAGAACTGAGGCACAATGTAAAAATTCTTCACTTTCTTTAGGGATTTTTCCAGTATCACAAATGTGTTGCAGAGCAAGCCCAGCTTTGCCTGTCAACCATTAATATGGTTCCTTCAGCCACTACTGACTAGCTACAAGAGTCTAGCCAAATATTCCTAAACATTTAAGCGTATAAGCAGTTGTTAGTCATAATGCTGCAGCCTTATTGCAGTGATTTTTCAGCTGGGACTTTACTGAACCTGTACTGACAGTGACGATACCACATTTAATGCTACTGTAAAGATAAGAGTCTGGTTATACGCAAATGGATGCTTCTGCTACCCAGAGCTGAAACACATACCGAGAACTACTATGGAATGGGAAATGCTCAATTATGTGTCAGTTCCACAGCATGACTGTTATTCTGACACCTAGAACTACAGGTTCTAAAGAGTCCACTCAGTACACCTTTCCCCTTGGGAAAGCATCGAGAGAATCATCAGAAAACCTGGAATGGGAACCATGACATAATAAATATTATTTACTATCTTAGCAAGGAGGTTTTAGTGCCAGCAAAACAGTTTTTAAGTAAAACTGCAAGTGACTACATAGCCAAGGAAGCTCTTTCAACTCCTCGAGATGTGATTGCTTTTAATCAATGGGCCAAAAATGCATGTGCAAGTTAAAGCACTTGTTTCAACATCTTCTCTTCTCCCTACATCACCAGCCCACAAAGCAGGAGGGAACAGGATCTGGGAGTCATCTCCAGTCAGGAAAGTAATAAATACTGTCTTAGGAACTGTAGCCATTTTCATAAGTAAGGATTATTACCTACATTCTTTCTAAAGCCTTTTTTACCATTCTCACAGAAAAACCGATTTTATTTCTTAATGAGGTGATTTCGTGAGGTGTTTAAATCCCTTTGTTTCATGAAATTACAAGTGCTGGAGATCACCAGCATCCCATGTATTTCAAGTTACTAAACTCTGCTGGTAAGGGTGGTTTTCTGTCAGATCTTCCATTAACTGATTATATAGTTATAGAATCTAATAGATCAGTCTATTAGTCTATTATAATAGATTACATGATTATACAGATTATATACAAACTGTGTAATCATATAGTTATTCTGTAGGAATGTCAAAGCCTTCAATGACAAAGTCTAAATGTTTTTTCTGCTGTCTCTCACACAGACATTACCAGTTATTAAATGTTAATGTCCTTCCCAATCTGTATCCAGTACTGAGAGTTACGGTTAAAAAACTCTTCCCCTCATGTCAAATCATTAGTTTAATTAGTAAGAGAACTCTAATCAGCAGCCTTGATTAACCTGCTCATTTGTTGAGTACTCATCCAACTTCTTAAAAATAATGCAAATACCTTGGTGCCTGAACTACAAGGAAATGCTGCCTGTTACCATGAAGGGTCTTTGATGCATTATCTCAAACTGGAGGATAATATGATGCCCTAAAAAAAGTCATCTGGTGTCTCAGTATGTATCTGCTGCTCTGGACCTACTTTAATACTGACACAGAATAGTTAAAGTTCCTAAATACACTCTTGTTCTGGAGAAAGAATAATGAGAATCCCTTAAACAACAACTAAATGCAAACAAAATGAGATAATAAAACTAAAAAAGGTAACCCTTCTTCTAATACAAAAAATATAAATACAAAAAAGGCAACCCTGGAAATAACTCCAAGCACCCACCCACTTCCCTGCTCTGCACTTGCCCCACCACCCCTGTCAGTTATTTGGCTTTGTCTATAAATGATGAAAACCAGAACCCCATCAGAGAGGACATATTTGTTCAAATGTAAGGCATTACATTTTAGAAAATGGGAAAAGTTGCATGTTGTGATAAGGAGAAAATACCACAATACTTAGGGCATCTAATTGTAGCAGATTAGTGGACCTAGACCACAGAACACATGGTAGCCCTTGCCAGATTTAAGTCTGCCGTTGTATGCTGCCTTGATGGGAAGAAACCACTGCAGCTATCCAGAATGCTGCACAGTGTTCTGCTCACTATAGGTGGGGGTAAAATGGGAGTGGGTCAAGCAGTGTGACGCCAAGCATCAACAAGAACACAGTATTGAGTATGGACATTCATTATCAAAGCTTAATTTTGTATCTGCAGGCTTGATTCAATAAAAAAATAAAAGAGGTTTTCTTCCAGTTTATAAAGGCACTCTTGGGGAAGCCCATTTTAGAAATCGAAGAGGAATACTTGAATTAGCTGGAGCCATTAGATGTACTACAGGTCGATCTCCTTTTGCCTACTTACGCTACGGATGCTACTGCGGTCTGGGAGGAAGAGGATGGCCCAAGGACAGAGTAGACTGGTAAGAATTAACTATTTACCTGAGTAATTAAGTGCTGAATGTATGCAGATGGCAGAGTAAAAGGACTACAGTATGAATTAGACCTACTTAACACCAGTGAGGGAACTGAGTTTAAACACATCTCAGACCACTAAGAAACTCTGAGGCAGTAAAATTATGTTACTGCAGGTCTGTGTGAGTCCTACTTGCCTTTAACTCATTGTATTAATATTGGATTCACAGTACAACTGAGGTTCTTTGCTTTCGCTGCTTGGCCAAAGCTGAAGAACTAAAAGTCTAATTGTAGAAGCTTTAAAGTTCAAGTATTCAAGCTATCGCTTCAAGGTAGAATGTAAGGAAAGTTCAAATCAGATTTTATTTTATTTTTTAAATAAGGTTTCTAGTTGGGATTAGATTTAAAACTTCTAGAATTTTACCTTACATATTTCAGATTTCTGAATGTGCACTCTGTGATTTTAAAGACAACTTCAGAGAATGTAGTTGCTACTTTAAAGACTGGGAACACGCACGAAAAGAAGGGACTATTACTACTTCTATTCATCTGTATCACTAAAGATAATGATGGAGAATCTGCAGTTTGCTGATCTTTCACTGTAGGCCATTTTTCCACATTGTAGTAAATCCCCCAGCAGCAATAAGCTGCTTCTTCACAAAACATGGTTAGCTATTTGTGGTCTGGGTTTTAACAGCTACAGAATGTTAAGAACAAGCTAGAAGTCAGTGTTCTTACTCTACTGCATTTGACCAGAATCAAGAATTGAATGTAGACACAAACTTTCTTACCAAGTCTGACTTCTTAAAGTTTTCATATACATCGTGGGCTGTTTACATTTAGAATGCCTGAAAGCAAGTTAAGAAATACAGAAATACTTGATCTGAAGTAAAAGCATCACTAATGGAATTATTCTAATCATAGCTATTGCATTTTAGATTTTTGCCTGCCACTTACAAAAGCTCCTTTGAAATGGGGACAATCATATACTGCTTTCATAAGATAAAATATAAAATCCTTAAGCATCTATTTTTATTTTAAATGCTTAAAAGAGGACTAAAGTAATTCTAAAAATTGTTGTAAACACATGAAGATAGACTGCACACTAGCAAAAGGAGTTGTATCTCTTGGATTATTTACCCCAGTACTGCTACAAAGACTCACTAGATTTATTTTTTTATTTCTATGGATGAAATGTAACTATGCTACTTCACAAGCACATACTTTTCCATTGTTATGTACCACGGGATCTTTAAATGGCAATTCATGTGGAATTACCTAGTAATTATATAATAAGCATAGGACAGAACAGTAGTTCAAATGAGAGCTCACAGCATTAACTTTTCTATTGCAGACACAAATTCCTCAGGCAATTTAAACACCACCTAAACATCATGTGCCTACTGTAGCAGACTACCAGGAGGAAACTGAATAACTGAATGCAAAGTGTTTGTGGATACACCTTGGTGTTCTTCCACCAAGTCAAAGAAGAAAGTATAGTTACTTTACAGCAAGACCTTACAAGCTATCTAATTGCAGGTCTTTGTTACCTCTCCTACTTGGTATACTGGGATTGCAATGAAGAATAGTTTTTTTCTAAGCTTTAAAATACACCATTAATGCTTTTCTGTGGCAGAAGTCTATGAATTAATTCATTGTCCCAATTGTAACAAGAACAATTTTTGAAGCCATCATTTTGGGCATTTTTTCCAAATTCTTTCATGATGCTAAGCAGTTTTATTTCTAACATGGCTTTAAACAGCACCCATGCTTATTCCTTACTGAACATTTCATCTGCTTTCAGCTTTTCTGCCACCAAGGACTTTCCTATACAACAACATTTATGATAGTCTGCTACAGCCCCACACATCTTGTCCCCTTCCTGTAACTGTTACAATAGCATTGATAACTGCCAGGAAAATACACCATTCATTATCTGGCAGACTATTCTGGTTTTTCATCTTTTCTTGGAAAGGGCTAGGAGAGAGTTACACTCACATAAAAGTTTATGGTGTTTAAATGGAGAATGCTTCAAAGATTCCTTGTCCTTTCATTTGTAAGGAAGTTCAACTAGATCAATGTATATCAGACATTATCATCGATTACATGAAAGAGAAATAATTTTTCCAGGTGATCTATTAAACAAGTACCCAGTTCTGCTTCCTGGGCAGGTAATTGTATATTCACATATGTTGACTGTTTTCTAATTTCACAGCCTGTAGAAACATGATGCTGATGATAAACATCCAGATTACATGGCCATAAATTACTACAGTTTGAATTAAGGCAAACCCACTTCTATTACTCTCAGGTGCTGCTTTAACCATGACTGCTGCTACGGCAAGGCAGAACAAGCAGGTTGTCAGCCCAAGATAGAAAGTTACCACTGGGAATGTGAAGACAACACTGTTGTGTGTGGTGAGTGAACAGTTCTAGCTGGGAGGTTTGTGTTTTTTGGGGAGGGTGGAGGAGAAGCAGAGAAGTAGTTTTGTCTTTTTTTCTTCTCACATTTGTCTCATTGATTTAATAGAAAAACTTTTTTTTTTTAATTAACTGTAAAATTCTTATTTTACCTTCCTTTCTTTCACAACCTTTTTTAGTCTGTGCCTACAGAAAGCACAGCTATGCCAACCAACTTAATGCAGTTTCCTCTTCTAATCCCCACCTACTGACATACATAAAGCAAACAAAACTCTTACCTACAAGCTTCAACGACCCTTGCATGACACACTACCAGAAACCCTCTTTTACACAGGTTGAGGAACCCATGTTAGGCTACCCTCTGCAGGTCAAAAACAAAAGCACACGGCTACATATAGGAAATTGCAACTGTTTAAAAGGATCCTTTTTATACTTAGCAGATATTTCACACCATTTTTAAGTCTATGATGGACAAGTTTTTGACACACCACTGATCAGTTGCACAGCCCACTGCTAGTGGCTACAATTGATGAATGAATTCACAATTACAACTTCCAATTTCTAACAGTGAGGCAATAAAATATTTGATGGCTATGTTTATTTATGGAACAAGCCATAATATGTTAATTTGAAACTATTTATATAATTAGCATACAAGTTGCAACAGATGGTTGACCACATCCTGATAGATTTTGTTCAATAGCTCCGAAATATGAATGCAATATACTGGCCATGCTGTACGTACGAAAGAAAAGGACAAAGAGACCTCAAAGAAACAAAAATGTGTTTAAAAGGAAAAAGCATAATTTCTTTTACATTAATTGTTCATAACTCCCAGAGTTGTAGCAAATATTTCCCAACACACTTCAAAGGCTTTTTGAACTGTAACTTCTCACAAGCCCCAAAATCTGTAGGTTTTTTTCTTCTTGTTGTTAGGTTTTGGGATTTTTTGGAGGTTTTTTGTCAAATCAGGTGCTAGGTCAGTTACTTTGCAAGCTACTACCTGGAATGCAAATCAGCTTGAGAACTGGTTATTATTTGCTCCACAAAAATACAGCCCCTCACATAAACCTGTTTACGAGTCTGAGTTTCTGACTACCATCATTTAAAGGCAACACAGTAGGCTGTTCAGAGAAACCTCAAACCCCTTTCATTTCATAACTCAATTTAGAATTTGCCTGACCTGAAATAAAATTAAAGGTTTTGACACTATTTTATTTCCTTCCTTCCATTCAATCTTTACTTTTACTTTGCCCAGGGGTCTACCTCAAGCAGAATATCTCTACTAATTTCCTCCTCTACTGCATAAGTACTCCATGTCTTCTCTTTCAAACTACCTAATTACCTGTCAAGTTACAGTCCACCTGTACCTGGCTGCAAAGCTTCTGCTCCTGTTCCAGTCTAGAAGCTGACAATATTTCAAAATACTGGCGAAGACTGTAGGGCATATCATGGAGAATCATAGAATAGTTAGGATTGGAAAGGACCTCAAGGTCATCTAGTTCCAACCCATCAACTTTCAAGCAGTAACAAAAGAAGGAACAATTTTTCTCAGTTACAGTTTGTTGGGGTTTTTTTATTCAGTCATGTTGTTTATGCTTCTTAAGCTATTGAGTACCTCTTAGGGTAGCCAGTTGCAGCTTCAACATATATACATTAAGAACTTCCACAGCAGACTTCATTCACAAAAACTGACAATTTGTTCTGCTCCTAGATAAATCTCAAGGAGAGATTTAGCTAAGCTTTTAAAATGTTAAATACTCAGACAAAATATAATTAAGGATTCTTCAGTTTACAGACAGTTGCATAGAGAAAATGCACACATTTCTGGGTTGGCACAATAAAACCAAAATATATTGCTGTAGAAGAAAATGTTCATGCCAAGAAGAAACGTTCATGCCAAGAAATCTGTTAAGTTACAACACTAAAATTATAAAACAAATATGGCCAGACATGGATTTTATCGTTCTTAAACACACTTTACCTAACTTATTACTGAATGCCTTAATGGAAAGAGTTGGGTGATTTTAAACAGGGAATATCTTTGTATCCCTTATTTTACATATATAATTCAAATGTGACATCATTTAGTAGATCAAAGTATATGTGAAATGGTAAATATCTTCCAAAACTCCAGTTTCACTGCAGCAACAGGGTGATCAGGTCGGTCACATACCACTTTCTAAAAAGGAATCAGCTATCAGAGTTCCTTTGTTAAAGAACATGAGAATGGTACTTAAGTCTTTATCCAATTATTATTGTATTTTCACCTGCCAAGACAGTTCCAGTGATTATCAACCATCACTAAACTAAACCATGCTTGTATATTCTCTGCTGCTGAGATGTTCTAGCATGGAGCTCTACCTAAAGAACATGAAAGAACCGTAGGACTTACTAAAGCTTGCTGCAAGTTCCTATTGCACCTGAAATGTAAGAACCATTTATATGGCAAATATGGAACTTGAGGTAGCAATTCTTGGTATTCCATTTGGTATTTTTAATTACTTGAGGCTAACAATAAACTTACTGTGTTTTCTTTCAGAATCATTAGAAGACAAATGTCAAAAAATGGCGTGTGAATGTGACCGTGAAGCTGCCAAATGCTTTTCTAAAGCTCCCTATCATACAAAACACCTTTTATGGCCAGACTTTATGTGTGGTGAGATTCAGCCTTTGTGTAGGTATTAGATATATGACATCAGACTTCATGAAATAAATTCTGTGTGTATTTAAATCTAAATTACTTTTTTTTTGAGTCACAGTAGTGACAACAAATGATTTTCCCCCTTCTTGATTCTCCTGCCACCTCAGCCTCTCCACTTTAGAATGGTGAAAGTAAACATGTACCCTCTAATTTACCTTCTATGTCACACAGACTGAAAGGAAGGTCATCACTTCTGTGTAAGTTCTTACTGACTACACAGAAATTTGAGGTTTTTGAGTAACTGATTTAAAATTAATTGTTTATATCCAGATTCACAGATTTTTTAGACTCATTACATCATTCACTGTAAACTCCATTGGTTGTAAGATAAAAATCAAACTTTTATACAAACATTTACCTAAATGTTTGTTAACTTCGAACTGACCATTAAGAAAGGCATGAAGTGACAGTGTCAGCACAAAGACCCCTCTCATCTATATTAAATACTTATTATAAAGTCTAACTGAACTTGTGTCTCATTTACCTTAGTCCTACATGAATTAAAAATCCTAATTCTTTTTTTTCTAGTATTTACTTTTTAAATACAATTTTCTAAGAAGTTCATTTCATATGGTTCCAGCATTTTACTCCATGTGCACCTCGAGTATCCTGTGGCCACAGGGAGAAGTTCTAGAATTTCATTAAAAACTTCAGAGACAGATTTAAAAGTGCAAATACAAACTATCACTAATATAGATGAATGCAAAAAGCAGCAGTTACTGGATCAACTGCCTTCTCTGTGTTTGAACAGCATGACTTTGTGAAGTTCAGAAGTGTATACACCTCATAAGGATGTACAGAGGTTTCAGCTAGGGTCACTTTGTAGTTTTTCTCTTATGAAATCAGTAACATTAATTGACGAATAACACACTTTTTCATAACTGCTCATTTTAACTGTACAAGAACCAGGAGTGTTTTATATCTACTTTCACCCACCTCAACTTACTTAAACATGCAGGGCTACACAAATTTGCACAAGTCATAGCTAATGACAAGTACTTCAATATAAATAAAACCAAAACACGTCTTTAGGAAGGATGAAGATTTCAGAAGAGATCTTTAATCTTTAAAAATATTCATATGCAAATTTAAAATTCATATTGATAATACAAATGAGAAAAAAAAACCCCAAACACAACAAACCCAACCAATCAAAAAAAGCAAACCAATGGAAAATGCAAGGGGACAAAACACTTAAAAAAAAAAATCTAACTTTTGCTTCAGTCAAAAACCATACACTAACAGATGGCAATTCTGATTAAACAAAATTAACTTTCCAGTCAGTATTTGCTCACAGATCTAGATACACACATTACACTGCAGTAAGATGTGTCAGCTGACTTTCCCAAACTAATCTTTTTTTAAGAGATAATCCTGAATTTAAGAATTAACAACAGACTTCAAGGGGTAGCATTAAAGACGCTACTGATGAAGTCTAACTGATCTGCATCACCACATTTTCCAGAGGACAAGAAAACTCAAGAAGTCTTTGCCTTCAACAGCAGGAATTTTAGAATTCCTGCTGTGAGACTGCGTATTTGACAGTCACATCTTTACATAGAAAGCTGAAAACACTTCAGTATCAAGCCTATCCAGGAAGAGCTTTCCTTTGGCATACTGAAGTTTAGGAACACACAGTAGCTCTTCAGAAAACTCTCATTTTAAGGCAAGCTTGAAAATAACTGGAATGCTCAAGATGAAATAGGTAAGTTTGATCTAAAATAGTGACATGACTGTTTAAGTTTTATATGGTTAAATCAGGAATGTAATTATTTCCCCCCCCCCCAGAAGATTACTATTGGATAATAAAGCCCATCCTCTGATTTGGAATCAGCTGGTTTAAGAGTAACTTCTTAGGGCGCTTTTTTTGCATGTTTAAATTAATATAATTCACCACTTTCACTGCCACATATATAGAGAAGAAAAGCAATGTTTATTTCAAGTCCATTTTTACGAGCTAAACAGCTCAAAAGTTCCAATACCAGTCACTGCATTTATGTCTCGCGACGCCTTACTTCTTTAACCACCTGATCAATGTTTGTAATTGGGTTAAAGTACAAGGCCCAGTAAAACAAGCAATTGCACACAAACTGAGGAATGAAAGGCCAAAAAATGGCAACAAAAAGACCCTGGGTTAAGGCTTTCCAGAAGTGTCTCCACATTCTGTGAGGAACAGTCCTGTGAAAAAGGAAAGGGAAAGGCTTAGAGGAACTTTTCATTTTGCTTTTACCCATTCTAAGAAAAGTTAGAATGTGCTGCAGCTGCAAGTTATTTATCCCTTGCTTGGGTACCCATAAAACACAATTTTGCACTCCAGAAAAAGCTTTCTTAAAATACAGTAATACTAGATTTTGTATAAGGAAGCATTAATTCAATTTATTCAGACCACAAAGCCCAGCAAGTTAATGTGGTTGATCCCATATTATTTCCATGCATCCTGCTCTCTTTTGAACATGCTCTGCCCCCTAGCTGCTGGCACAGAAGGTGAAAACCCAGTATACAACAACAGAATTTCTCCTTTGCCAGCTCTAAAAAACTGTAACAGCAATTATGAAGCAACAGTAACAGCTTGAACTAAAGCTAAAGCAGTAACTGAAAACAGCAATGCTGATCACCTACCAGAAATAATGTCAGTGTAATAACCTTAAGTCATGATCCTGAGGACTCATCCTTTAATAACTATACTGAAAGCATTTAACGACAAAATTCATATATACTTAGTTCTCAGCTGACAGCTAATACCAGTTACCATCAAAGGAAATTCTCAAGGTAAGAGTTAATATTTACCCAATGGTTAAGAACATGCTTATTACCATTACTGTATTTGCTACATCTGATCACTAAAACCAGCTATAAGAAGCCCTTTCACGTATTCAAAAAATAGTCAAGAATGAGTGCTACTGTATGTGTGGATTGAGACTCACATGCTCTTATTAACCTCAGAGTTGTGGTTAGACACTGTCATTTCAGTGCGTAACTGTCAAATTGCAAGACTGTTACTTTCTACTTATACAGCAGCCACATACTTCCTACCCTCGTAAACAAGCTCAGTAAGACTTACTTCAATTCTCTTCTTGACCAGAGCCTCCAAAAGGAGAATAATTCTAGAACAGAGAGCAACATGGCATTTACAATTATAAATCTTGATGTCCAGTAGTGCACATCCAGCCAATCCCAAGCAAATTCAGCTATCAACTGGTATGGCAAAAATAAATACTTTACAATGAATTCTCTCCACTGTTTCCAGGAAGGATCTTGAAGGTCCTGTAAATTAAGATAAAAAGACTATTAATCAATTTCATATCAAACAGATATAATACTGACTTATTTCCACTACAGTTTTATTGAAAAAACTGTTTTTTCATACATTGAAAGCAGTAATTTCAATGTATGAAATCCTTTTTTGTAATTTTCATTAGATAAGAATAAAACACCACAGCCAGCCAGACTTTACAATGCCATTTGCTAAAATACAGATATTTTGAGTGAACAGCCTTTCTACAGCCATGTGAACTAAAAAAAAAAAAAAAAAATCAGTTTCATAGATTTAGTCTTAAGAGCCTTACATCTTACATCAGTCTTACTAAAGATAATGATCACAACACTGATCACATACAACAAAATCTTTAAAATTGTATTTTACAGAGATGAAATGGTGCATAATTATATCATGTGTTTTTATGCTGCTATCTTAAAACACTTATAACTAAAGCAAGTGGTATATTTAATGTTTTGCACTTACTATTAGTTTTGTGACAGTATCTTCATACACGTCTTCTTGTGTGGGGCAAATTGTGTGGATAAAAGGTAAGAAAGCTTCTGTGTAATCAAACAAATACAGGTATAACATACTGAGTCTTGGAGAACTCTTCAGTGCATACAGAAGAAAAAGTGACTTCCCCTGATTTACTGCCTGAAAGATATCAAATTATTGTTTCAAACGATGAAAAGATAGTATGAAAGGGATGTGCCAGTTCTTAAGATTTTTCTGACAATCATTTTTCAAAGGATCATTTTTCAAATACAACAGTTCAGTAAACTGAGTTGTTTTCACAAGGATAATTCTACTACCTTAACATTCCTCCTGGCTTTAACAGAATTTTCATTTAAAGATATTTTAAAAATACTTAATATACATGACAGGCTTTAGATAAAATTTACCTTATATTCCCAAAGGTTCTGTGGTGGTTTAACACCTAAAGCTTTCACACGTTCCAGTTCCGCCATAATAGCTTTCCTGTGGTTACTGTTCTCTATACTGTAAGGCTCTTTTGTGAAATCCTCCTCTGTCAGTGTCAGGAGGAGTCTACAAAAGCAGAATTCAGAAGGTAAACAGTGACTCTTCACCAAAAAGATACAACTACAAATTAGCCATTCCATACTGAAACAATAAGCGACTGATAGAAGGCATCACCGTTTGGATTACAGAACCACAGAATGGTCTGGGTTGGAAGGGACTTTAAAGACCATCATTACACTCCACATCAAGTGTCCTAAATCAACGGTGTCTCAGAGCTTGTGTTTTAGATATCCCTCATGTTTTTTCTTGCCTGCTTTCAGCATGCAAAATTATCAGCTTGTTGGCTGGCTACTAAACATAATTCTTCAGTACTTCACATATTGAGTCAGGTCTCCTGAAATCAAACCCAGAGTTCTTCAGTGGAATGCAACAATGCATATAAAATTTGTATATTTTCACAAGAAAGAAAAGGTGGAGGGGTGGATAATGTATTAGAATTCTACCTTCAGTACCACTACAATCTGCACTGTCAGCATTTAAAGTAGTTTGTACAAAATTTTCAGTTACCTTGCTTAGTACCTATTACTAAAGTTTTCAACTACAAGTGTTAAAAGTTGCTTGGAATTTTACTCTGATACATCAACAGAATATTCCTCAATCTGTAGAACAAAGTATGGTCATTTCCTAGTGTATTATCCGTAACAAAAGCTCTCCAGTAGTCCAATCAAATAAATGATAGGTATTGTTCACAATCAGGACTCTTACCTTCCATTCACTTTCTCCAGCAGAAATCTTTCTTTATAATGTGAAGCCCATGGGCCCAGCTGCTCTAGCCAAATTGTCACTTCCTTAGCAGTCCATTTAGCAACAGGCTTGTGGACAAGATGATCTTCTTCAAATTCTCTGCTGCTCCAGTGATATCCAAGCAGAACTACCTACAGGTAGAATAAAAAATAAATAAATAGAGATATCCTTTACCTACAAAGCAAATATACTAATGATATAAATAAACAAGCATTAAGTGGCTTGACATGTAGAATCTTCCGTTTGATGGACCCTAAACTATTCAGGTTATTCAGACAACCCTGAATGCTACCTTATTTACTCTGTTCAGCTGAAGTCTGTTCTGTGCTGACGATGTTTTATATGTGTATGTAATTTAAGTATACCAGATTGCATGCTTAATGAAGTAAATATGGAAAACCAACCAGATGAAACTTACTGCTACACAAGTTAAAGCTGTCAGAACGCCTGAGAAAAACCCTCCTCCTTGAGGATTAATTCTTCCTGTGTTCCGAACTGCAGGCATATGGTCATTCCCATACTTTTGGAAGGTTGCTAAGCTGCGTGCTACATCACTGTTTTGTAGGATATCTTCTTTTCTTTGTTCAATGGCATCAGAAAATAGTTTTTCAATAACATCCCTAATGGGAAAAATATTTGTCACTCTACTATAACCACTGAGGCTTAACATTCAGAAAAGGGACATAGTTGGTGGGTTTTGTTTTCCAGCCTCTACTTAAGACTGTCATCTTTGAAAGCAAGAAAACATTAATTATTAATACACAGCAGACTTAAATCAATTATTTCCAAACAACATTTTTCTTAGCTTCTAAAGATAGAGGAAATTAAAATACAGCATTAAAAAAATCATTTCTTATATAAACCAGGACTGTGTGTGTGCCACTGGCAAGCTTTGCTTATTCAAAAATGGTAAGTAAAATATGTCATAAAATCTTACCGTCAATCCTATAATCTATTTACTAAAATGTTACTAACCTAAGAGAAAGTATTATTAACGCAAGAACTTGTGGGTAACTCATGACAGCAAATTGGTATTTCTAGCTTTGTTCAGCAATCAGATCACATTTCTTCCCATACATAATTCCCGATACAGAAGTAAATACACAGTTATCAAAGATCACTCTGACTTTTATTAGGAAACAACCAGCTATATATAAAAGATGCAAATGTTTCAATACCAAATAAGGATCCCTTCTCTCCACCACCCAAAAAAAATCAGGACAAAATAAAAAAAACAAACCCAAAGTCCCAGACACAGCCAACCTACCCACCCCTTAGTTCCAAAAGTGTGCCTGAACAGATCAGTACAGATGCAGAACATGAGCAGCTTCAGAATTTAAACATCCCTGTGACAGTGCAGCAAACTCAAGAAACCAGACAATAACTTCTGGGGGTTTCAGAAATCCAGGAATGGCACAGTACACTCACCTAAAGAGGATGTTGACTTTGGGGAATCCTTCCCATTTTTCTCTGCATTCAGGACATTCATTCTTCTTGGACGACACCCACCACAAAGCTAGGCAATGTCTACAGAAACTGTGCCCACAGTTCAGGGTGGTGGGATTGACCATAATGTCGTAACAGCAGTGGCAAAGGAACTCACTCACTGATATCCGCCGACTGCCCTCAGGAGCAGCATGTGTTTCAATCTCTGCCCTCTCTGTTTCACCTTGCAAAGTCTCATCTTCTTCCATCTTCCTTTACGCCTTATGCAAACAGAGAGCTCCCTCAGATCTTCAATGCAGGTAAGGAATTACTTCTGCAAAGCAACAAGATAAACCTCCTTAGGAAAGTTTAGAACTGCAAGCAGTGTAATTTATCATTGTCATTGTTTTGTTGCTCTGATGGTTTTAAATAACTTAGCTCTCCCAAAAATAAAACACAACCTTCAACCTTTTCAACAACGTATTAATTGCAAGCTACAATCAAAATCAGATTCTGTATGTAGACAGCAGGGCTCAATCTCCCTGTATTTCCTGTGTTACAGGACACACTAAAGTGAAACAAAAAAACTATGATTCAGATGACGTTTGACAGTTATTTTTAAGCAAAGTTTTAGTAAAAGACACTAATCAAAATAAATATCATTAAAAGATACCATCAGAGAATAAAAAATAAAACACCAGTATACGTAATTTACTTCATCACTATTCTTTCCAAGCACATGGAATAAAACATTACTAACAAAGGTCAATGCTAGACATCGCTGAGCAATGTTAAAAATATACACAAAAAATTATCCACAAAGTCATACTTTACAGCATTATAAGGGACTGATCTGCTTGCAAGTCAGTGAAGGACTGAACTTTGTATCACTTTACCGGTAATTACTCTTTGCTAGTGTTACAGAAAATGTACAACTTCGAAGAGTTTAAGATTGTTCTAAGCTTATCAAACTATTAAGCCTACTTCCCTGACGTTCCTATTATATTCTCTGAGACTGTTGAACCTAGTTTCTTAAGAAAAACTCTGATCCAGATCATGTACTCACCGGTCACGGTATGTTAGAAGCTATCAAAAACTACAATTTTCTTCTCTGGCACTACCAAACCAAAATATTTACATACTCCACCGCGTGGCTTCTGCTTAGTACTGAGTTACCATCTTTCCACCCAGATCAAGCACAGAGGTAAATATGCAAACTGGTAACGAATAAACATTAAAAAAAAGAAAAAATAATACAAGCAGTACAGAAATACAAACCGATAGTGCAACCAGGATCCCCAGACTGCTGAGTCAGTCGTTTCCCAGTAAAGCAAAGATTGCTGGCTTTCCAAGACAAACCTGAAACATCAATTAAAAGAAGAGAAAAAAAAACCAAAAAACCGCACGGTTTGGCATCCAAAACATTCTTCTGTTTTTCCTGGAAGAAAAAAGCAAAGGAATTTCTGTGGTTGAAAAAGTTATTTCACCAGTCTCTGCACCAAATGAGATAAGAGTCAGAAGAAGGCGGCTCACCGGCCTCTGTCCTGCCTCCCCTTTTCAGCCTCGGCCCTCTCCCTCCAAAGCTCCGATGTTTCGGGCCTGCACTGGTCTCTTCCTGCCCCCAGACCAAACCGAGTCCACCGCGGAGGCGTCACCAGTCCACCCCTACCACAAGCGCCGCGGATCGGGCACCCCCAGGCCGCAAGCGTGAGCGGAGGCTCCGCGGGCCCAGTCCGGTCTCAGCCCCACCGTCTGCAGCGAATGCACCGTGCCGTGCCCCACCGCCCGACTCACCCGCTGACGACCAGGGCCCGCACACAACGAAGGGGGCGCGCTGCTGCGCACTGCCCCCGCCGCCCCTCCGCTGGGGAGGGTCGTGCAGCTCCCGCGGCTCGTCCCAGCACCCCCGGGAAACCGCGGCGGGCATTGTCCCGCCGGACGGATTTGCCTTCCTGCGCCCTCCCCGCCCCGGGCTGCGGAGGAAAATTGCACAGGCCCGTGGGAGGCTGCGGAGGAAGCGGGGTGGCTGCGAGGGCGGAATTTAACAACGCCGCTGTCTGCCCTTGTGCTGGGCGGCGGCACCACCAGACTGACCGACACGTACGGTGTAAGCACAGCCCGCTTCGGTTTTACCTGCAAACGCCGTGTTTCAAAGCGTTTAAAATCACCGGACTGGAACACTACTGTATACACATTTTTCCTCATACGCTCGCCTAAACACGCGCGAGAGTATACGTCTGCTGAATGTATGCCTACGCACCCAGGCGACCTTCCTTCACAGCAACTTTGTTCAGCTTTTGTTTTACAAGTTAAGGTCTCAACTCAGAACTAAATGAGACTTTCAGATACCACGCACTGCACCAGGTTGGTTCACACAGTCTATTTTTACCACATGGGCATATATCTATATATACACACATCCACAATTATTTATTATCAGTCTGTTCCCTTACTGCATTTCTTTTTGACAAGAGCCCAAAGAAAATAAGAGTGATTAAGTAGATATGTATTTTTTTCCACTGTGCAACATTTTCAGAAAGTTTTTGTTCATTTGATACAAGCTGACAGTCCAGTTCCATTTCAACTATCAAACCCAGATAATTAACCGTTTAATTATTGCAGCCTATTTCAATAAATAAACCAATAGTCTCTCATTGTTTCCTCTCCCATATTATCCAGATTTCTCCAGAATATAATTATTACTGTGCTAACCTATACATAGCTGTGGTGTTCTTTGCTTTAGAACTACCCTAATCAGATTTTTACGAGACAGAAAAACACACAGCTGAAAAGTTCACCAACTTCCTATTGATTCGGCAAAAACTCCAGGAAAAAACTCGCCAACAGGGTTTCAAGTTGACAAAGCAGGTGTTCTTTATTGTGGCACCTGCTGTTTCAGGAACAGCAACTTTCACTGATTATGGAACAAAGCCCTCCTTGTGAAGCCAGTAACATGTCTAGACCCATTCGGTTTTGTAATACCATTTTAGATAGCCTAGTTATTTACTTTTTATTTTCTCTATGGTTGCTGAGATATTTACGATTGCCTTCTCTAATTCACTTACTCCCAAAGATGGAATTACCCATCTCATGAAACTATGAAATGCAGTATTCCATTCAGCAATAAGGTTAAACTCTTGCTTGACCAATACCATCCTTTCTCTTCAGGTACAGACCACCACTGAACCACGATACCATCTATATTAATAGTGTGATTGCACTTTGAATAGTGACTTACACCTGTGGCATGTAAACAAACAATCTCATACTCTGCTTCCTGGTGTAATACATCTTTGTACAGAAGTATAATATTATTTACTTGGATTAGGATTAACTATTCCAAATCTTCACTTTTCCTTCGGATGTAGATTGCTAGTATTTACCCACAGATTTGTCCATGAGATAGTGTTGGAAATTGGAACACCAATTAATGGAAGGCCCTGATCTTCTCCTGATTCAGGCAACTGTGCACACACTCAACAGTCACTACAATTAACAACTTTAGTAACATTTTGCATTAATTTCAGGTATAAGTATTGGTCCCAAGCTGGGACCAATTCCAAATTATGACCGATACAATTTCATACTTAAGGGTTTGACCTGCCATGTCTTCTCTGGTTCTTGTACTTTCTTTATTCTTGAATAATGTATCCAAACACGTTGTTCCTTTATCTTCACTATTGTAAAGGTAGTCAATATTATCTGGTATGGTCCACTCCACTTTGTAGAGGATCTCCTGAAAAATTCTTAACATAAACCCTGTCTCTGGATCTAAAAGGGTGAGTCGGATAATCTACGCCTCTCACTTGTGTCCCCGGTATTCTCTTATTTCTTCTAATTGTTTTCCCAGATTTCCCAGAAACTCTCAGAGATAGGCTTCTCCCACTTCCAGAAGACTTTCTCCTTTAAACTGGGACTGATATGGTCTTCCATATAAAATTTGACATGGTCTAGTGTCTTCTTTTGACCAAGGTTTAGTTCGAATTCTTAACAGAGCCAGGGATAAGGCTTGGTACCAATATTAATTCATTTCCTGACATATTTTACCAGTCTGTTGTTCGATCAAACAAGCCAGCTTTTCTACTTGCCCACTGGCCTGAGGCCTGTATGGAACATGTAGTTGCCAATCAATTTCTAATTTTTTTGCTAATTTCTTGTAACTGTTTTGCACTGAAGTGTCAGCCTCAGTTGGAAGAAATTGCCTCTGGTACTCCAAAACAAGGTATTGTATCATTTAACAATGTTCCAATTATTTGTCTTGCATTATTTATTCTACAAGGGAATGCTTCTGGTCACCCTGAAAAAGTATTCATTAACACCAACAAATACTGGTAACCTCCTGGTCTCAGTAATTCAGGAAAATTTACTTGCCAATGCTGTCCCGGATAACTTCTTCCCCAGTTGTACCCATTTGATTTCTATTTTCAATTTTTTTGAGACAGAGCTGACATTGTCACTAGTTGAACTATGGTATATAGATTCCTTCCTACTATTTGTTTGTCTAAGTATTTATACAAAGAGTTGTTACCCCAATGAATTTTATTATGTTCCTCCTGAACTAGCTTCCAGAGTTGATTATAGGGAATTACAAATCATGTAATTATAGGGAATTACAAATCATGTAATTGCCCACCATGTATACGAAACCAACCCTCTTTTTTTTACTGTCCTTTGAGATCTTCAATCAATTTTCTATCCTCCTTTGAATATCTAGGTTTGGATTTCTCAATTGTTAGTTTGCCGTCCGGGATTAAGGGAATGATTTTAGATTGTTCAGCTTCTTGTTTGGCTTCAATATTGGTCAAATTATTTCCAATTTCCTCATCAGAGTCACCTTGATGCCCTCTACAGCGCATAACAGCTACTTCCTCAGGTAGCTGAACAGCTTCCAGTAGTCGCAGAATTTCTGTAGCATGTTTAATCTGTTTCCCCTGTGTGTTCAAAAGTCCTCGCTCTTTCCAGATGGCACCATGTGCATGGACCACACCAAATGCATGTTTAGAATCAGTCCAAATATTTATCCTTTTGTCTTTAGCCTATTCCAGGCCTCCATAGTGGCCAAGCAGTCGAGTGTTAATAGTTCTGTTGGTTGTTCCTGCAATTCCTACAGTAATCTTTTATCCCAAGGTAAATTTTTGAGCCTCTTCAATATTCATGACAACTGCTGCCACAGCCCTTAGGCATCTGGGCCATCCTCTGCTCACTTAATCCAGCTGTTTTGAAAAGTACGCCACTGCCCTTTTATAGGGTCCTAATTTCTGAGCAAGGACCCCCAAAGCTATTCCCTGTTCTTCATAGGAATACAGCCAAAAGGATGTCATCACATCCAGAAATCACAGAGCTACAGTTCCCATTAGCTCTGTTTTTTAAATTTCTAAAGCCCTCCTCTGCTGAATCGGTCCATTCCAAAGAGAGAGGGGTTTCTTTTAACAGTTCATATAGTGGTTTTACCAGAACACCATAATCATGCATCCAAAGTCTGCATCATCCAGTCATTCCCAAGAACATCCAGATCTCCTTGATGGTCAACAGTCATGGAGTTTGACAAATGGCTTCTTTTCTAGCAGTTCCAAGTTCTCCAGTTATTTCATATCCTAGGTAGGAAACTCAGGTTTGAATTAGTTGGGCCTTTTATCTGGATACCCAATAACCATTCAGGCCCAGAAATTTCAATAATCCGGTCACTAGACACATTCTTCCTTTGTTTCTGTGGCAATTAATAGGTCATCCACATATTGTAACAGTGTCCCAGTCTGAGTGGGTGGTTTCCATGATTCTAGTTCCAGTGCCAACTGATTTCGAAAAATCATTGGACTGGTTTTAAATCCTTGAGGTAATACTGTCCAAGTTAATTGGGTTTTTATTACTGTGTCAGGATTTTCCAGTTCAAAAGCAAATAAATTTTGATTTTCTTTGGCCAATGTTAAACAAAAGAAAGAGTCCTTTAAATTCAAGATGGCAAACCATTTCTGATTATTATTCAATTTAGTCAATAAGGTATACGGATTAGCTGTTACTGGATGAATATCCTCTACAAATTTGTTGATTACTCTGAAATCTAGAACGAATCTGCAACTTTATTTCGTTACTGGCAAGATAGGAATAGTATATCCCAATTCACATTCAATCAATAATTTGTATTTTAAAATTTATCAATGATTTTAAGTTCCCTTTCCCTGCAATTTTAGGGGATATTGTTTTATTCTAATTGGGCAGGCCCCCCTTTTTATTTCTACTTTAACAGGCAAAGCATTTTTTGCCTTATCTGGAACTTCAGATGCTCATACTCCCAGATACACCTGATTAAGGGTTTTCTTCTATTTCAGGGAGGTCTTCCTGTTCGCTTTACTGTTGAATTAAAGATATAAACTCAAAACTGCAATTAATTGATTTTTAACTCTTAATTCCATTTTACCTTCTTCAAATGTTGCTTCTTGCCCTAATAAAGATTTTGGAGAATTTAGCATGCATAAAAATTTAAAAATTGAGAGATTTTAAGAACTCTATAGAGTTCTTATAGTTTAAGAACTACTATAGTTTGTAAATCATAAGTGTAGTTAAGTTACAGTTTGCAAATCTTCAGTGCAGCTGCTTTAATATATACATGGAAGGGAACCAAGCAAGTAATTAGGCAAAAAAAAAAAATATTCTGAAACTAAATGAAAATGAAGATGTATGCCTTCTTAAACACTTCTTGATGTAAAGACTTGGATGCAGAAAACTAATTAAGGAAAATTACACAATAATAGGGATTTTAGGCTTCAATGGATTTACTGCAAAAGAGAAAAATCTCTACTACTACTTTAACTAACCTCTTACTTAGCACCATTTAATCATATAGATGATTTGTTGGAAAAGCCTGTAGAATAAATTGCTTATACTTTAAAGGGACAAAACCTAAATCTTCAAGAATCTTGAGCAGCTTTCTCTCCTCAGTCCTGCTTAATTCTGTATATTCTATTCTATATAGAAATTACCTCTAAATTAATGTAGAACTTTCCATTTGTTTTTATTCTGCTGGAATTCTGGAGAAAATTCTTCACCTGCTGTTTGAATTCTCAACCCGCAGCACATAAACTGAACTCTGCATGCTTTCCCTTGCTCACAACTGCTCTGTTTCTGTGCAACACCTCATCTCTTGGGCAGTTGTTCCCTTCCACAGCACACGTGCAGACATCTTGCTGGGCACTGAGCCCTATTTACAGTTATTTTCCAATGTCGTGTGAAAGTGATGGGTTTATCATTTTAACAGGAACACAAATGCTTCTTCCGTAATACCTCAAGCCTACAGGTTCTCTGGGACTATCCCCTATTAAGGCACAACCACCGCAAGTTCTACATTATGCTCCCGGTATGTTCTCGCACACTCCTGTCCCCTCTTTCTTGCTGGCGCTAGTTCTGCCTTTCTGGTCTGAAAGGCCAAGAAAACGTTTTCCCACGTACAGCATTTCAAAACATCCCCCAAAAGAGCAGCTCTGTCAGAAATCCTTTTCCGCCAGCGGCCCCCTTACAGCTTCTCCACTTGGCGACGAGGGTAAGCCACTTTTCAGGCCTAATAGTCGGCTATTGCATTGGCCCCAAGTCTGCGGCCGGGCACCCATCGGCGCGATAATGACCCTATATCCTCCACAGCCAGACACAACGAAGCAAATCCTAAACCCCACCTACAAAACGCCAAGCACCGCCTCAGGGGAAAATGGCGGCTGCCGCCCCGCCCCGCCTGCTGGCGGTCACGTGGGCTCTCACGTGCGGCGGGGCGGGAGGAGGGGTTTCCGGCAGCGCTCGGTGGAGGCTGAGGGCGTCGCCGGGTCGGGCCGGTGCGGGATGGAGGTGACCAGAAGCAGTAAGTGGCTCAGCCGCCCTCTCCGCCGTGTTCGAGTCGGACCTCGTTAGTCACGGTGGGATGCTGCGAGCCGATGCTGCAGAGGACGTCCCAGTATCCCAGCGTCACAGCTTCCCTTTTCTGGGCTGGTGGTGGGGCCCGGCCTTAGTCTCTCCTTCGGCGAGTGAGGGGGTCCGCCCGCCTCCCTCACAGCCCTAGGGCTGAGGGGGCAGTGGGCGGACCCGGGGGTCTCACAGCTTGCTCGCTGGTGGGTGGGGGCCGCCTCTGCCCACCTGACCGGCGGGGGGAGGCCGTCAGTGGTCTCAGGTGTGTTTTACCCCTCTACCCGCAGATTTTAAGGATAACCTAAACAAAGTATATGAAGCCATTGAGGAGTCGGACTTCCTGGCCATTGATGGGGAGTTTTCAGGTACAGTTGCACTTGCTTTGTGATTGTGAACTGTTGGCGGTATCTGTGTGGGGCCCAGGTGCCTGTGCTCGCTCATGTAACACGTTTCAGTGTCAGCTTGAAAAGGCTAAGGCTATCCCAAAATGATTTAACTACTTCTTATGTGTGGAATAGTAAGGATTTGAGCAAAAGCAGATGTCATACTCATGCTGCTTCTACTCCCTCCTTGCAGTAATCTTTTAACATGTTAATTGATTCTCAGCTGTAGCTCAGGAAAAAAAATTAAAGATCTTGTATGTGTCACAGTGGCAAGAGGTTGGGATAAATAGGGGAGGTCTTGTAAGTGTTTGGACAGGGAAGGGTGGTAGTAAGAGCTTTATATTTGTAAAAGTCAGAGGGTTTATGCATCAGAGATACCCTAATAAGTGCTATGGCTTTGGGATGCAGATTTCACTCAACCATAAAGCAAAAATGTGATCAAAACTAGCTTTATTAGATGTGATGCTTATAAAAATATGGTTGTTAAGTATTGCTTAAAGTGTCATTCAACAAATCTACGAGCAGCACTCGTCCCATTTTTATGTTGACTTTGATCCTGCATTATGTTGTAAAGACCCATCAACATTATGTTACTGGTAGGTCTTCCCATATTGCTGGTCATGTTGAATAGGAGCTAGAGTAACAGAGCTTTACTACTAGAACACTACTGTTAAACTGTGTGTCTTTTATGTTGACATGCATACTTTTGTAGTAGCAAAGTGCGTGTTAATATTATTTCAGTTGAGACAGATTTAAGTTAAAATGTTTTTCTTAAATTACAGTTGCATTTCTTTGCTGTGGTTAATTTTAAAAAGTTTACCCAAAACAAAATATGTTCTATTTTTTTAGGCATCAGTGATGGGCCTTCTGTTAGTGCATTAACCAATGGCTTTGACACTCCAGAAGAAAGATATCAGAAACTTAAAAAGGTAAACTGTTTACCTCGACTGAACTGAAAATGTTGGAAAAAGGTTAGAACTCCTTAGTTCAGAATGGAGACAATATAAGGAAATATGACAGAGGACTGTAAGACTGGGTTACGTAGATCAGATGAGGATTACTTGGCTGAGTGTCTCTACTAACAAGAATTGGGGAGTGTTACATAAAACTGGCAGAAGTCATAGTCAGAACAGACAGATGTCATTCCTCATGCAAGAGTTAGTAGATTGTAGAACTTGTTAAGGGATGTTGTGAGTGTTAATATTTATGAGTTCAAAGGGGGACTGGGTAATAGAAGTTCAGTGACAGAGAAACTACATGAGGACTGGGGTCCTTCCCAAACTACCTCCCCTGCTAGCATGTACTGTCCTTAACAAAACTTAAATACCAGCTGCCAGCACCACCTTTGCCTCTCTACAGTACACACACACAGAAGAAAATGCTGGAGGGTGTGGAAAGAGTTTTGAAAAATAACCAAATGAGCATGGGGGACAACATATGGTGTGTGAGGGTCAAAAGGTACAAACTGTGATGCTTTGGGTTGCGGGTTTGGTGTTTGTTTTTTATTTTCTCATATTCTTTCAGTGGTGCTATAAACCTTTACAATATTGATCCAACGATTGTGAAGTACTACAGAACATAATGTGACTATGCTAGCACATATGTCGCACTATTCACTGTTAACCACGTAGGTTAGAAGAATATTAAATGCATTATTACATGTATTTGAAAACTGTACATAGCCATTGTCCTCACAGTGCGCTCACACATTATAGGGAATGTAAATGAATTTTGAGAATGAGACTGACAGCTGCTTTTAGGTGCAGCATCTCTTGTGTGTGAGCAGTGGGTAGAGAGAGATGGGACTTCCCTCAGTTCTTGTCTATTTCTAGAATGGCAGTGCATACTACAAATCAGCTTCAGCAGTAGTTTTTTGGCATGAAAACTTGTTGAAAAACTCTGATGTATTTACTTCAAAATTGACAACAGATCAAATATTTGTTAAGAAGATTCAGATTTGCTTCTTTTTGAAATGGAAAATAATTATTTATTGTGGATGCACCCACTTACCTTTTAATGTGTACGATTTTTATTCTCATGCAAAGTTTTCCTTTCCTTTCCAGCATTCCATGGATTTTTTGCTCTTTCAGTTTGGCCTTTGCACTTTTAAATATGATCATACAGAAGAAAAGTATGTTATTCTCTTATTCCTTGTTTTCTTAATAGAAGAATTTATGAAGTAATATTAATAAACTCTCTTGACATGGAACTCTTCTTTTCTACAGGTATATAATGAAGTCATTTAATTTCTATATTTTTCCAAAACCCTTTAACAGAAGTTCACCAGATGTCAAGTTTGTCTGTCAGGTTAGTGGAAAAACAAGTTTGATTTTGTTTGGTTAAGGTATACCTGCAATAAACTAAAAAAAATTCCCATGAAAACTACATCATTGTAGATGGAGAAGTGGTTGGTTCTTTTAACAGCTTAAAAGGCAGGAAAACATAAGGGTTTGGGTTTTGTTTGGTTTTATTTTTTTTTCTTATAAAAGAAATAGGCATTGGTTAAGAGCAATCCCTAAAAATGAGCTTTAAGGGAATCTTTTTGACTTCAGTTTTTAAATCTGATTACACATTGCATTGTGTTGTTTCTGGAACTGAAGATAATGCTCCAAACCTGGCAAGATGATTCTGTTTTTTATTTTTTTTCCTTCTCTGACTTCCTGCTCGCTTGCCTTTTCTGTTTGATCCTTTATTCCCATCTGCTTATCTTGCTTTCACTGCTTCGCAGGCAATTGCCAGCATTTTTCTGGTCTCAGATTTGTTCTCCTGAGCTACATTTTGCTTTCTTTAGTTTCCTCTCTCCACATACCTTATTCTTTCATCTTTATCCCTTTTATATGTTTATTGTTCTTGTACTTTATGGAAGTTAAAAACAAATAACAAAAGTAGCACAGCATAAAATCTCTATGGCTTCTTTAGCCTCAGCAACTTTGGTTGCTCTTCACTTTAGGCTTTATACAATTTCTTAAAAATTGTAAAATTAACTAGATTGATCATTTCATGCCACAGATACTCTTGCAAATTGTAAGCTATTTTGTTTTGTTGTTGCAGAGTTCAAGTATAGATTTTTTAGCAAATCAAGGATTTGATTTTAATAAAGTGTTTCGCAATGGTGAGTTCTGTTTCTTTTCTTTCAATACTTGCAAAAATCATGATGTCGTCTTCATTTTATGCAAAAAAGAAAAAGGCAGCCATTCATGACATAATGTAGTTCTTAGAATTCTTCTGCAATCTACAACTGTGCTGATAGTCTCTTTTAAAAAAATGGTTGTGTAGATTCAACAGAATACATATAGATAGAGTAACAAGTTATGTGTCTGTGCAATGGATCAGTAGTAACATTTTAGAAAAAGTATCAGTGCATTGTAATAGGAGCTGTCACTGGCTGTTACTAAAGTGATCCATATAGCAAGGAAGAGGAGTGCTAAGTATTGTGATCTGCAGCTCTGCAGTCATCTTGCAGATGAGGCATATAGCTTTGAAGAGTCCAGTGTTACCAGCTAATATTGCACTTGGCAGAAGGACACCTGTAGACACAGATAAAGAATGGACTCTAGAACAGATGATTGAAAGGGAAAGATATGTTCTGAGCCTTCAGGGTCATAACAAAGGCAATTGCTTGGTTAGTAATAAGTCCTTGCTAAATCACACATCCCTAATTTGTCTCTAATTATGATGAGCTTTTAAATGTCTTTTTTTCTTTATTAATTTTTTTTAAAAGGAATTCCATATTTAAATCAGGAAGAAGAAAGACAACTAAGGGAACAGTATGATGAAAAACGTTCTCAGGCCAATGGTGCAGGCTCTCTGTCATACATTTCTCCTAATGCCACAAAGTGTCCTGTAACAATCCCTGAAGACCAGAAAAATTTCATTGAAAAAGTAGTGTAAGTAAAATTGTTTAATATCCTCTGATGTTGTTGAAATGAAGACATAAACAATAGCAACATGTTCATATGTCGAAGCTATTTTTATTAGTTCATTAGCTGTGCAGTATTTCTCTTTTTGTTATGAAGCATTTTTTTTTGAGAAAGCTGTAAGCATCATAAAAATAAAACATTAGATACAGGAGCAAATTATCTACTTCAAAACATTTATTTCTTCCAGGGAACAGATAGAAGACTTGCTAAAGAATGAAGAAAATGAAAGTTTGGAACTGGAGCCATGTACAGGGTTAGTCTCTGAAATTACATATCTTCTAAAAAAAAGTATTTATTTTGGCCATATAGAACTGGGGGGAGTGATAAAGAAGAAAAAATCATTACTTGGGTTAACTGTAGTAAAATCTACATTTGACTAATCTCCAAAGGTTGAGAAAACTAATCTCTGAAGGTTGAGAGTATGGATGTCATACTCTGCTTTATGAGCTATACCTCCTGCAGGCAGTGACAAAATATTTTGGTATAGTCAGGAAGTGTCTTGCATATGTGAGCCTCCTTTTGCTACTGCTGAAGTGCTGCATAAGCCCTGGATATTTTATAACCTGAGTTCTCAATTCTATTGAGCTTTTGGTTGGTTGTAGTTGACACTTTGTATTGGAACTGTTTTTAGCAGATTTCCTTCAAAAAGTGCATTTAGCTTTGGAGTCCAGATGTTTGGAGAATACAGTTATTTAAAAATAAAACATAAGAAAATAATAATTTAAAAATAGTAGAACATTGTGAAGCTTTGGGGTAAGATAACATCACTGTGTCTGTATTTAGTAATGGCTACAGAATATTTACTTATGGAAAGATGGGTGGTTAACTGTACAATGATGTATTGAACAATTCAATAAAACCCTTGCAAGGCTATATGTTCTGGTAGCAGCGACTTACGTTTAAAAACCTTTCTCCAAATGAACATGGAGTAAAATTAAACTGAACAGTTTTGTAAGAAGAGAATTAGTAACACAACTGTCTTTTGATTTCAGATTTCAGAGGAAATTAATTTATCAGACTTTGAGCTGGAAGTAAGTTACTGGTAATACTGCCTTACTGTATATTTTTAGTATTTCTGATAAGAAACCTGGGTAAGATCTGATCTACTTAACCTCAGAGGTGTTTTTCCTTTAAGAGAAGAATTTTATAATGTTTTGAAGATAAATTACATTAAACTGATTTGTGACTATTCATTTGAATATTTTGAAGCTTAGTGTTTCTTTTATCATTCCTATCTAAAATCTGTGAATAGAACAGCACAGCCTAGAATTATGTAACAAATGCAACTTGACAGGTTTTTAGTGAACAGAAAGTTAGTTATGTAGTTGGTACTGATATATTTATAGTTTTCTGTTTGATACCAAGTCTAAGCGTTTCTGACGACTTTATAAATCCTAATTCTAGTAGTAATTCTGTTGTCCTTTCTTGGCTTACTTTATCACTCATCTTTGCCTAAATATATGCCTTAAGGCCTTAAGAGAAACTGTAAGGCTGTAGAGATGAGATTTTCATTGTTCTGATTGATTAGTCCAATGGCAGAATATAGTGGAAATCTTTTTCTATACCTTAACCAAATGCACAGAATTCAGTGTTGCAACAGTATCTGGCACTCTTGCTTACTTACACTGGAAGTGGATAAAATAAAGCTTCTCTATAAAATGAAATTTTGAGAAATGTGAACTAATCTGAAAAAGAGGTGTTTTTTGAGATTTTTTTTCTGTGTACATTTTAAAGTATTGGTAGCTTCCAGTGACACAGTGTTATGCTGTCTGCTTATTCCTCCATCTTCTGTCACTGGATGGAAAAGTGTGTTCATGAATTGTATTTGTATTAACATTGAGGAGTGTTGCTTTATGTGTGTACACTGGCAAGAGAAAGCAAAGTCGTGAAGTTAGCGTGGAGATGATTAAAGCAGAAGACAGTGGGGTTATTGATTGCCCTTGTATCCTGTACCCTTCACAGGTCATTTTCTCTATTGAACTGTTCTGTTGTGCAACAGTGTTTTAATGCATCCAAGGTCTGTGACATGCAACAGCTTCAAAGTGATGTCTAGGTGCAAAATTGTATGAGAAGTCAGGGTGGAAAGGATACAGTAGCTTTCTAATATATGTTATCTAGTGCTAGTTTTAGCAGTATCCAGAGGATGAAAGAAACCTGCCAGTTCTGTGGTGGTTGTATATTTGTGATTAGCTTATTATAATGGGAAGATTAGAGATAGTGTCTACTTGCTAAGCAGTGAAAGGCAATATTCTCTTTGACTTTTCTGTCATTTGGATGCTGTGTGTATGGTAGTACTTTGGTAATTAAATGTGATTGTGTTGGAGTGATGCAGCCCTGTAGCACAGGTAATGATATTTGTATTAATATTTTCTATTAAAGCTTATTACTAGCAGGAGGTTCAGGGTTGATTATAAATCCTAGAATAAGTGACATATTAAAGGCATGCAGTCACCGGAGAAGATATTTTGCGGCTGCAGGTAACTGAGAGCTTTCTCACAAGTGTTTTGGGTTTGGATTTCTTGAAAGCAGAGATTCTGGATTGTGATGAAATATCTAGATAATGTTTACTTAATATTATTAAAAAAAGAAGTCATAGGTTCCATAGCAGTAGGATGGGAAATTACATAAGAAAATAGGTTTTAGTGCTAGTTACTGTTAGATAATTTAAGGAGGCCAATTTAACTAGCCTACTGCTTCAAATTTTCCATTATTTTACATTTAAAGGAATTTTTAATAGTTCTTTTGCACTTAAGACTTCTAGTAATAATGAAGCATGAAATCTACTTTTGCAGTTTCAATATGCTAAATTAGTAACTACTTTTTTTTTTATTTGTTTTGATTTAGATATCCAAAAGGTATCCATGTGGAAACTGTGGAGTCAGATAAGGTAATTAGGCTTGTTGCTGTCTGTAACATTTGTTCTGTTTAAAGGAAATTGTATTTCTTACTTTTACCAACTCTGCTAGCTTTTAGATCCGAGTTGAGCTTTATTATACACAATGCAAAACTTTTGAAGTGGAACTAATTTCTGAACATTAAATATAACCAACACATGAAGTGTAAGCATGTGTTTCTGTGGCCTAATAATTTTTTAAAAGGGTACTCAAAGGTTTTCAAGATACAGTGGTTTCAGCAACCTGGTGTAGTGGGGGATGTCCCTGCCCATGGTCCCCACCAGGGGTTTGGTACTAGATGATCTTTAAGGTCCCTTCTAACCCAAACCATTGTTTGATTCTTTCTATTGGTGAAAAGTAGATCTTGATCTTAGAGGAAAAATAATGGCATAACATGCTGTATCCTGACCTCCTAGCACAAATTCCTGCTTCAAAAAGTATTTGGAATCTGCTGTTTACAAGGAAATGCTGATAACCTTTCCTCAGAAGTAAAAGGTGGATTCAGTAAAAGTTAAGTTTGGTGGATAAATCTAATGCAGCTTTCTAAAGTAGGGATTTGAGAGTAGCTGCCAAAGTGGTGCTTACATTAGAAGAAGTCATGTTGCCAGGTAACTGTTGCTGAGGTATGATGTAGTTTTCTTTACAGTGTAAATTTACAAAAAAATTGCACTGGTCTTAAATAATAATCTTCTTGGAGTCTCAAACTATGTTTTGGGTTTTTTTAATTTATTTTAGAAGGAGAGATATATTGTTATTAGCAAGGTAAATGAAGAAGAGCGAAAAAGAAGAGAACAGCAGAAACAAGCAAAAGAACAGGTAAATAAGTTCCATTTCACTAGTTTTACATAAAAAGGGGAGGAGGAGAATCTATGACTTCGATCAGTTATGCAGAATTGTGCAATAGGGTTTGGTAGTATTTTCCTTTTATCTGGCTGTGGCTGTTGTCTGAAACTGATCCTTCAAATTCTGTGAGATAACTTAAATTTTGCAGTAGAGCAAGACACTCAACAGAATTTTAAAGAATGAGCAATTGTAGAATACTGAACCAATATTTGGGAGTAGTGAATTCCTCCTTATATGAATCTGCTCTATCACAGAACCATGGTTTAGTAATAGGAAACATAGGTTGATTGCATTTATTAGTGCTGTATGATAGCAGTAATTACAAAAAGACTTGCAGAAATTCTCAAAGAAATTTGCACAAATATTTGCATTTAAAGTCTGTCCTTGCGATAGTATTCTGTTATAAAACTTGCTTGCTCTTAGTTGTCCAAGTTAAAATGTCAGGTACAGTTAATGTCATATGATTTTTCTTGATAGAATCATGCTGCACACTGTAGTAACTACTGTAGTAACAAGTTGATTGGAAGGCGATGTCTGGTATATTTAGTCACTCATAATTTTTTATGGGACTTTTGCTTGCTGAGTCTGACATGAGTTTCAAGAAGTCATCAGACTTGAATCTTGGGAATTCTTGATCACACTCTTGTAATTTTACTTGCATGTTTCAAGGTTAAGTCAGTTTGGCAGAGCAAATAATACTTGCATGCAGAATGCCTTTTAAGAGGGAAAGAGATATCTAAGAGACCTCAACTAATGTGATTTTTTTTTTTTCAAAAGGCAAGTTAAGGACAGTTTACTGCTACAGTAGGCTTTTCTGAAGCAGTCTTTATAGATTCAATATTCACTTTGACTTGTGGCATTCAGAGCTGAACTAAAATAACAATGAATGTTTTTGTTGAATTTTGCTTCTCGTTGAACAAATACAGATAATGCAAGGCAGAAATTACTCCTCTAGTCCTGAAAAAGGAAAATCTGTTACAAAAAAATATTTTTAAGTGAAACTAAAATAGATGCTGTAGTCAGATCCCTAGTCTGAGTCAGTTTAAAATGTGTAGCTCACATTGAGTAATATTGTAGTTGTATAATATTTCTTACTCTTTTTGTTTATATAAAGAGTGAGAAATGTTTCTTACCCAATCTCAATGTCAGCATAAAAATACAGTTTGATTTAATAGAAATAACAATCAGGATTAATTCTGCTGCACCTTACAACAATGCATGTTGTAATATGGCTGAAGATACATAGCATCTTGAGTTATTTGCAGTCTTACGGCTGTTGAGCACTCTAGAAGATTGTATATTGACAATGAACTGACTACAGCTGTATTGGTCTGGTTGGGCTGTTAACTGCCTTTACAGCCTGTATGTTGCTGTGCTTTGCATTTGTGGCTAAGTGTTGATACCACATACGTATTTTGGCTGCTTCTGAGCAGTGCTTGTATAGTGTCAAGGCTCTTCCACCCTGCCCAATAGCAAGTAAGCCGAGGGAAGTGGGCAAGAGGTTGGCAGGGGATATCTGTGGTTATGGTGGTGTTTGTTTTCCCAAGCAACCTTTATCCTTTATGTGTGCTGAGACCCTGCTTCTCAGGAAGTAGATAGACATCTTCCTGCTGATCGGAAGTGATGAATTAAGGCCTCTTTTTGCTTTGCTGCTGCATGCAGGTTTTACTTTTCTTACTAAGTGGTCATTATATTGATCCAGCAGTCTTTTTGCCTTCATTTGAATTTCTTTTTTTCCTCTCCTTTCCTGGGGAAAAGGGAGTGAGAAAAAGGCAGAGTGGGTGTTTGGCTTCTGGCCAGGGTCAACCCACCACAATAGCCTGTGACTCGTCTGACTTTACAGTGAGCTAGAGCTAAATATGAAACTGGAATTCTGTTTCTGAAAACTCCAAATACTGACATTTCCTCTGTGGTCTATTCTTAGCTATATCTGAGAAATATTTTGAGCCAACTGGTGTGTCTGCTAGTTCACAGGTACAGCTTTGACAATACCTGTATTTCTGTTTCACTAAAGTCAGGATCTTTGCTTGCAGGAGGAGTTGAATGATGCAGTAGGATTTTCCAGAGTCATTCATGCCATTGCTAATTCTGTAAGTTAACATCATTTTTAGTGTAACTTTGGTTGTAAGAAAAAAAACAAAACAAGGAGTTCTTTTGTAGTTGGATTTTGGAAGATAAAATGAAATACAAGTTAGAGTGACTTCTCTTTGGTTTTAAGTTGATGTTGCTTCATGTTTCATAGTGGTTGGGTGTAGTAGGTTAAGAAAAATCTTAAGCAAGTGACATGAGCAATGTTACCTGTAAAAGTTGGTTACCAATTTCTTAGGGCTATAACAAGATACTTAGTTAAGTAACTAAGCTTTGAGGGCTTTTTTTTTTTTTTTTCCTTTCCTGGCAGTTAAAGGCTTAATCAGAGAAGGTCATCTGGTTCTCTTCTACTTAGGTGGTTAAAACAGGCTATAGTTTTACATCTGTCCCCTTCAGCCCAATTATTTTCATGTAGTTGTTACAGCCGGTTATGTAGAAAAGAAATATATATCCATATTGTTCTCTCTAGCACATGGAGGATGCAGGGAAGTAGAAAAGGTTGTCATGTTAAATGAATCAAAGTTACCATTTAAAAAAATTACTGTACTTTTTCAAGAAGGAGCTTGCTTGTACAACATCTGGCATGAGAGGTTTTCCACTGTGAGTACCAGAACATGCCTGTAATAACATTCTTTATGGTTGTAACATATGATAATGTCGTGAGTTGTACAAGTTGTAAACTAAAAGGTGGTGGACTGAGATAGCACTTGACTTCAATCTTAAATAGATTACATTTGGAAACCAAGTTGTCAGTTTCTGTTCTAGTGCATCTTCTTAACATTTTAAGCAGCTGCTGAAGGCTGTAATTAGTTGTGAGTAGTGAAGATTAACAGTAGAGGCTGTGATATCAGTTGTGAAGGCTGTGAAGGTTGAGAGTAGAGGTAAAAGGAGTGGCTGCTCTGAATGAACGGAGTAGCCTGTGGGTCAGGCAGAGAGCAAATATATAGGTTTGGTTTGTATTTTTTTTCTCAGCTGCCCTTGGTTAGCATCTGGGATAGGTGCTTTTCATATATTGCCTTTGCCATAGCCATGATAGGAAGTGTAACTAGCATTTTAATGTTCTTTTTACAGGGGAAGCTTGTTATTGGGCACAACATGCTGCTGGATGTTATGCATACCATACACCAGTTCTATTGTCCCCTACCTGATGTAAGTAATCTTCTGAGGGTTCAGATGATAAAATAAATGCCCTAATGTATTTGTGTTTAGTCTCATCTCCAGACTTCATAGTGAATGGAAGCATGTGACCATCTTAAGAACAACAAAAAAGTATTTAAAAAAATAAAGTAACTTGTTAACTTCTGGGCTACTGCCTTATTTTCTTTAATCTTCACATAGAAAGCTTAGCTGGATGGAATTCTTCCCCTTTACATTTTTTAAATGTTTAAATTAAACATTGGAATTTGATTTCTGTTGTGATTTCTGCTGTATCTGTTAGTCCTTCAGACACTGCTTGGGTAATGGCAGGTAAATTTAACTAGCTTTTTAAGATCCTGGGTTGGAGCTTCAATATTATTATGTAGCTTTTTTCCCCCTGTAGTTTACAGTGTTGGAATACATATTTTAATATAATATAGTACAATTAACAAAGATGATCTTCATTGGGGAGAAGAGGTGAAATGTCTGAATAACTGTAGGGAGCATACTTTCATGACTGCAGTAGCCTAGCAATTAAGTTAAACTAAATAATGTGTTGGAGCTGAGGACATTGTCTGAAGAAGCCAAAGGTCTCATTGGAAGGGTGGCCTGTATATGGTAGTTATATTAATTGCAATCCTCAAGGGCTTGTGTGTGTTAGGGGAAAGACTTGATTATGAGATGGGAGAAAAGTCTGGGACCTGTTCAGAAGGTATTGGAACACAGGCATTTTGTTAATCGTTCCTGTATGTCTGACATGGAAGATCTGTTCTTGTAGGCAGTCAGTTGTCCACCTGGAGTGACTGCTTATATTCTGCTGACAAATTAAATGCTGGGAACATTTAGGTAGAACTGTTACTGCAGCTGGAATTAGAGATAGTCTAGATAATATAATAGGACAGGGTATTGTAAATGATTCAACATTTTTCTTACAAGTCATACACAAATCAGAAATAATTAGTCTGTAGTTCTGTGTAATTGCAGGTGGTATTTATGGTAATGCTGATGCATACATCTCGTAAGAGGTGAGAATTCAGTCACTGTTACCTCAGTTTTAGAAGCTGATTGGATAATTATAGCTACTGCTATCTGTCATCCTGAGACTGATAAACGGTTAACTTACTTGAATTTTATTTTCTGGTTTGATGTTAAATTAGGACCTAAATGAGTTCAAGGAAGTAACATCATGTGTCTTTCCCAGGTAAGTTCTTAGTTCAAACTTTCAACTGTTTTAGTACTGTTTTAACAAGCTGATACTGTTTGTCCTAGCCCTAGCCTAGCTCTTACTGGAAATAAAATTGGGAACAAGTTAGATAAATACAGTTCTTAAAGTATTCTGTAGCATCTCTTTTTGCAGAAGAGCAGTGCTATTGTTCCACTTCTTGGCAAAAGATGCAGCTTTGCTACCCTGTGGTTTTTGGCATGATATTTGGTGTTTTGAATCTGTGCTACATTTTGAACAAGATTTATTAGATACTTATTGTTTGCATCTCTTGCTATTGCTTAGTTGTTGTCCTTTTTAATGCTGAACAAAGCCAAGGGGTGTTTTCGCTGCTCTGAGATCTAAGAGTAATTTTTCAACAGGGTGCAACTGCTGTTTCCCAGCTAATAAACCAAAACATTTTTTAGGATTTAGCAAAACTGACATTCTTCCATTTCAACTTATTTAGCTATTACTTTGTTTCTAGGCTATTGGATACTAAACTGATGGCAAGTACACAACCTTTTAAGGTAAATTAATATAATATTCTAGAATTATTTGAAGATACAAGTTTGCATTAAGTGTCTATTTAAACATTTTTTATTTTTTTTAGAGAAAAAATACCTAACAATATTTTCTGTGATACTCCTTTTTTGAAAAAGAATGATTTTTTTTTTTTTTTCTTAGCTCTATATCTAAACTTATGAAGTCTTCAGGATACAAATTTTTACTTTTGTACAAGTGACTTTTGTGTTTGTCACAGTTTTGAGGTAACTTAGCAACTTTGAATTCCAAAAGTGCATACAGGCTTTACTACTTAAAATGCAATTAGCATTTTTTGCCTTGTAAATTAGCACAAGACTGCATGCCTCCTGAGGAGAAGCCAAGAAGTGTTATTCATGAACAAATAAGACCTGGAAGCTACTTGTATACTTGAAGCTTTAGAATATTGTGAATGCTGACTTAGATTTGTGTAGAAAAAGACGCTTGAACATCATCACTAAATTCCGTTGGGGCCTGCTGTTCAGTGGGTAGCCAGGAGAAAAAATTACAGGCTTCTCTTAAAACCTCTTGCAGCATGAGTTTTATTCTTCCAAAGGAGTATTGAGATAACTGATCACAACCTCTTGCTTTTCTGTGTCCCTCTTGGAATGAAATAATTAAATAACATGCTGATGAGTCAACACCTATGTTTCTGCATGCCTCTGACTTCAGAGCATTGCATAATAGAAAATCTCATTAAAATGTACTTAGTAGATATTTTCAGGCTTGTCTTGCTTATTACTGTAGTAAGAATACAAAAGTAAGCTCTGTATTCTGAAAACTAATGATGCTGCACAAGTTTTATGTTTGCTACAGTTATGTTGATATTTGTAATTTTTATAGTAGCTGCTTAGGGTTTAGGCTGTTGTTATTAAATGGTGCTTTGGGATGCCAAAATAATACGTCATTTGAGCTTGTTCATTGTACTGAGTTCTTGATAACTTTTCAGACTGCAGATTTGATGATAATTGTAAACAGCTGTCTTGATGTAGAACCAAATGCAATTTGTCCTCAAAAATTTCAACTTTAAAAAAGATAGTGTGAGAACTTTTATTTTCTCTTGCTATTGATTCTGCATGGTTTTTTTTCATTGTAGTGATTGACATTGTATGTTTTATTAAGAACTTCAGCAAGTTTGGTTTGAAGAAATTAGTTAATTATGTATCTTTTTGTGACATATATACATATATAGACCAAGTAATACAGCTTAACTAAGCTAAAGTGTAGGAATGGCTTTCTGATTGTCAGGCTTCTTTTGCTGTCTTTGTGTTAATTTAAATAATCAGTATTTACACTTATAAAACTTTAAGAATGTTCAGCCAGCAGGCACACTTTAGTACTGACCTTAAAATGCCTTCAACCATAATGTTCAGTATTTGAGATATTTTGCTTTGCTGTTTGTGCTGCCTTTTTCCCTGCCACATGTATCATGCATGGAGCCTGATTCAAATAGAAATATTACAGAAGAAGAAATATAGAAGTATTAATAAATGCTTGTGACTTGCTATGTTGTAGGTGAGACAACTTCTTGTCTTGACAGACTTCTCTGGTGTATTAGTTTAAAAGGACACTATGTGTAAGTCCTTAGAGAACACAAGGTGGCAGCAATAAATACTAATTTTATCCATTTTCAGTGTCTAGGGAAAATGTGTTTGGCATTGGCAGTTAATGGTGTCTTTTCTTGCAGGAGATCATTAATAATACATCCCTTGCAGAACTGGAAAAGCGTTTAAAAGAGGTTCCATTTAGCTCTCCTAAAGTTGGTAAGGATATGTCAGAATGGTCTTATTCCTGAAATGTTTTCCTCTTTCAGAGGAAAATGTCTTAATTATTTTTGTTCTTAGTCTGAAATGTAAAGTCCCATATTAATACTTAGTGTTTTGATGAAAGGAACTTTAAGTGTGGGCAATATACATACACTGCAGTTATATTTAGACCTATGAGTGGAAGTCAGTAGGAACCTTCTACTTTATTTCAGATTATGGAAGAATGGATGTATTCAATGAACAGCAGTTTCATCAAATTCTAATGATGGCATTTTGTTTTTTAGATATTTTTTTTCTTTTTTGAGTAACTTGGAATTGTTTTAAAACTGTTTTATTTGATTATTATTGTCCTTCAGGTCAAAGCTACTGCATTCTAATGGGCATTCAGGCAACAAAACCAAGAAAACTTACACAGTTGTGATGAGTCACGATTAAAGTTCCTTTAGAGCTTTCTTTGTTTCAAGCTGAAGGAAAGGATATTTAATCAAAGGGCAAGCTTCTCTCAAAGCTTTGGAATTTTTCTTAAGCTGCTGATTTAGAAAAGGGAGGGCAGTACTGAACAGTAGGTACGGTAGAAGGGAAAGTCTCAGTGCTTAATCAAAACCAAGATGAGTGCTACTTTTTTTTTGTATCTCTGAATGTGCAGAGCAGATACACTTAAGCTGCAGTAACAGGAGAGATTTCTTGATAAGACAGATAATCTACAGTCTTCTTGGACAATGAGCAGGAGCTGTTGGTGCCTAGACCTAAGCAGTACCATAAATATGGCATGGATAGTAACTGCATGCAGACCTTACTGGCATATCCTCTATAGCATCTTCTCAGGATGTAACATAATTTGGCAGCTATCAGGTACTATTATTTGCTGATGTAATATAATAATAATTTTACTTTTTTTTTTTATTGTCCAAAATATGACCATAACAGTTAAAGTGTAAATATTGGATCAGAGATGATCAATGGGGTTCAGGATAACAAAAGCAAAGCATGTTTAAAAATAGTAGAGTACTTTTGGTAACAGTTCATTTCTCTTTTGGTGTGTATCCATTGAAAAAGTAAAGCACTAAGAAACGTCTTTTTCAGCTCAACCTTGTGTGAATCTGAGACTTTATCTTTTAAATAAATATTACAAGGGCTCATCTGAAAAAAGGCCTTGCATTTTGCTGCTCTAGTTTTATATATAAAAATGGGATTCAGGTTTCTTTTTACAAAATACGAGTAATGTCTATGCTTACATATTTCTGTTGTACAAATTATGCTAATATTTCTGTATCACTGTTTTAAATCCTGGGTGTGTTTCTTCATCATTTTAACTTCTTTTTGCTAGGTTGAATGCCATAAATTAAATGGAATTGTAGAGTTCACTTTTCAGCCTGTACCTTAATGCAAGGGTCATAATTCTGGCTTTTCAAACAGCTAATTTTGTTCTTCCAGTTCTGTTATCAGTAAAACTTCTACAGGAAGATGAGCCATCTTTTCAGAGGCTGAGAAACTAGCTACAGAGGTGACATAACTTTGATGTTTTGAGTGGGAAAAATTTAAATGATATAGAAGAGAGTGATGTTCACATATTTCTCTGTTACTGAGACTTTCAGACAGAGAAGTGCCTGTGAAGGTTTCTACTTTGAGGTGTTTCAAGGGATACTTCTCAAGGTCTTCACACAAACACCAAGCATGACTGTTAATAAATACATCCTTTAATGACTTAATTCCATGTTTATTACTTAAATACCCTGAATAATATGACTATAGGTCAACTGGATGGTTAGCAAATAGGTCAATAATAGAGGTTTCAATTAGGCTGAGTGTCTGTTCTTTTAAATGCAAGACAGTCAGAAAAAAAAAAAGCCATGCAGGGAAGCCTGCTATTAGAATTAATACTCAATTTTTGGCTAAGTAGGTGTGGGGATTAATTGCTTTATATAGGAAGCTTTTTAATAGGATAGGATTTCTGTCGTAGGAGCCTATTCTTATTTAAAAATACAAAACGAAACTGTGGGTTTGGCTTTTTTTTCCCCAAAACTGAGTTTTCTGAAATTCTGAAAATCATATGAACTTACCCAGATTTTTTTTTGGTCTGACAAAATAATTGCATGGACCAAGCAAACAGGATTGCCTCTGACTTCTGTGATAACATGTTTACAAATTATTCTTTCTCCTCAGAAAGTGCTGATGGGTTTCCAAGTTATGATACAGCTTCTGAACAACTTCATGAAGCAGGATATGATGCTTACATTACTGGGCTGTGCTTCATCTCCATGGCTAATTTCCTAGGTACATGTGTGATCTTTTTCAAACCTTGTCCTGAGTGCTGTCTGTAGCTGCTTACTACATACTAAATTTTTCTTCATTCATCAGGTTCATTTCTCAGTCCTCCGAAAAACCATGTGTCTGCTAGATCAAAACTCATTGAACCCTTTTTTAACAAGTAAGTAGTTGTTTTTAAAGATCTGCTAAAACATGGAAAATTAATGCTAGCTATATATGTATGTCTAGCCTTAAAATCAATGGCTAAGTGCATTTTTCTTTACCCTTCAGTTTTGATTGTCTTTCTTGGTCACACCAGTAATGTCATAGGGAGGCCCAAGTTTATAAAGTAGATACGTTTTCTTTTGCAGAGAGTGGTTTACTTTCTGCTAACCTGTGAAAGAATGCTTAGAAGAGTACCTGCACTGCTTTAATGTCCTTGTCCATGCCAGTGTTGAGAATATTACAACTTAATTTTCTTGTAATTAAGAAAATTATTTCTGGAGTAACCTTTGGGAATAGTGAAATAGAAGAAAAACAGGATAGGTGTGCTTTATGTTGTAGGACACTGTCAGAAACTCGTGATAGTTAAAACTGTGTACACTATACAGCCTGAAAAAACTAAAATACACCTACTGTAATATCAATCCAAATAACATAAAGCTATTGTGTTAACATTATCAGATTATTTAAGAAGGCATGATAAACATATGGGATTTTTTGTGGGATGATACTGTTACCAGTATTTTGCCTTTGAATTGGATCTTCATGCAAATTACTTGAACAAATTGAAGTAGACTTGATAAATACAGAAGTTTTTATGAACAGATTTAATTCTTTATGTATTTAATCTGTAGATTTTAGTTTATGAAGCTTCTAAAGATAGTGTAACCTGCCACCTGAAGAGAAAGGAGTTTAAATTAAAAAGCTGCTGGTGCTTTGTCTGTTTGTTTCAGGTCAAGAGAAATACCATCCTTTCAAACCCTATCATATAGGAGTTGGCAAAAATAATTATTTTAACTTCAGATGGCCTACATAAATGAGGGAATAATTGTTATCAGTGGCTTTCAGCTTCCATTGGTCTGGAAACCAGATTACTGTAGTGACAGCAGTTACTCTTCACACTGAGACATGTAAAGCAGTAACTCCACATATTCTAGCAGACATTATAAATTATATCTACATTTCTCAGATTGTAGTGGACCCACAATGACCACTTGATTTGAATGTGAAGGTGATGATAGAATTGATCAGCATAATTTCCTTTTCAGATAGGATTTATCACAAGCCTGTTTTCAGTAATGCCAGTGCACACACATGCCAGCTAGTAGATGCCTATCAGGGGTCATTTTTTCAATCATTAACCAAAATGGTTTCATTTCTTTCTAGAGATGTGTATCTATACAAATAAAACGGAAGCTTCTAAAGCTGTCCCAGTAATACACTAAATTTAAGCTTTTGAAGTTACTAAGTTGTATACTTCAAATGTGACTTCCCTCTAACAGTGACATTTCAGAATTCTGAGAGGAAGCCTGCTGTGTGTGTTCTGGCTTCAGAGTTAATACTGCCAAACTGTAATGAAAGGGAAAGTTAACAAAAAAATGTAGGGAAACGAGCAACTTTTTTTTTTCTTAAACAAGATCTGAAAATTGCTGTTTACCAGAAAAAACGAAAGGCTATCTGTTCTGTGTCTATGCAGAACTTGTAGCTTCTTGTTTCAGAAAAGCTAGGTATTATTTTAAGTCATGGAAACTTGGAAGACTTGCCATGTCATTCTTTCACATGATCTTAGAAGCTTTGCCATAGTCTAACATCTGCCACCTCACCTCAGTCAGAGCTTGGAGATGAGACTGTCTCACTTTTTCCTTACAGCGGGCAGGCCAAGGCTTGTATTTTTAAAGCTTTTTTATTTTTTTTTTATGCAAAATAACCAGAATAAAGCAACTCCATTTATTTCATCACTGAAAGAAAAATGAAGTACATGTCAAAAATTAGAGCTTTTAGATATTTAGCTGAGCAAGACTTTTGCTCTGTTCAGTATGTCCTTGCAGATCAGATTGCTATTTCCAGCATTTGGTCTGTTTAGCACCTCTAACTAGCATCCAGGGCTTGTGTGATTTACGTAGTTACCTAAGGTCCCTAGTAAGGATGTTGCTTCTGGGACTTTTTTGCAGGTATGCTCTGGGCTGCCAGCTAGCTTCCTGCTACACGTAGTTTTCTCTAGTTTATGGTTTAGAAGCTTTCCCTAGCTGAGCATCCTCTCATTCTCCTGGGGAGAAAAAAAACTATCTTCCTCCTTCCTCCAGAAGTTCTACCTGATCCTGGGGACAGCAGTCAGAACAAGGAAACCTTTTCCTTTGTGCTGTAGTCATGTTCTTCAAGCAAAACACAAACTACAACATGCAAACAGTAAGCTAAACAAATGAAAGTTATGCTATCTGTCACAAAAGTTTTTCCTGAAAGAAGCTGAACAGAGTAGTTTATTACAAGGCAATTATTTAGAAACAGTGTTCTCAGTTGAAAGTGTTTTTTAAAGCAGACCACTTTATGATTCTTTGGGTTGCTTCTGAAGTCTTAATGACAAGATCTCTGAATATTAGGTGTTAATATTTAAATATAGTTTAGAGATTAAACTTTTATATGATCGGTGTGACTGATCGGATTTTGAAAATGTTTTCTGTTTGAATAGACTTGTCGCTAATATGAATAGAGGAAGGAAATTAAAACTGAAAGAATCAAGCTTTGTTTTTTTACAAATTTAGCCTTCAAAGGAAGGTACAACATTTTTCTCAGTAGTTATTTCGATATCTTTCTTTGTGTCAGCAAAGCTACGGAACTTCCTGGCTTGCTATTCCAGAGTGGTGGCCAGTGTGTTAATGTTCGTATAGGTTCATGATGAATGTAAAATCTCCAGTTTTAACTTCTTGAAGAGTAGAAGTGATTAAGAACAGACTTTGCCTTAGGGTTGTTTGGCTCTTTCAGGCATAATGCACTAAGTTGTATGATAAACAACTCAATAATGCAAGCATTCCAGAGATACATTTCTGTAATCTGTATGCTTCATTGTTTATACAGTATCTTTGAAAAATCATGTTCATGTTAACAGTCTGCTGTGAGTAATCCTTGATGAACACTTACAATCTATGTTGTAATATCTTAACTCTTATGTGTGTAAATTAGATGCTGTATATTGTGTAATATACTTTTGAGCTGATTTGGAGTTTTTTGACCTGCTTTGTTTAGAGCAGCATCTCTTCCCTTCGTCTACCTCCCCATCCCCACCTGCAGCACTCTCCCAGACTTTTAATGATAACTTTATTTTGAATCTCTTTGGGTTGTTTGAATGTGGTGGTTTGGGGTGGTTTTTTATTTTTGTGATGTAGCTGAAGGCAGGGGGTGAAAGAGGTGTAGAGAAATGAGAACACCATGTTTTTACATGGTAAAATAACTGAATAGCATGCTAGTCTGTAGAAATATAAATTACTTTAGATTCTTATTTTCATATAAAGGGATTTCAGAAACCAAAATCTGTGGGAATAACTTCATTTTGTGCTATATTTGTGGAAAATGTCTCACCAGGGAGCTAGGTTCTTTGGCATGTCTTGCCAGAGAACTTGTGAATTTCTCCTTTGGCTTTTCTGTATTAGTTTTATTTCTTTGCAAACCCACTGCAAAGGAACATCAGTGTGCTTTTCTGCCATTTGACCAATAACTTCTCAGTCATAGTGTAGGAATAAACAATTACTGTCCTTGTGTTTTCAGCCACTTGTGGGTGAAAACACATACTGGGTGCTGAGCAGCACATACTGGGTGCTGAGCCACATACTGGGTGCTGAGCTGGCTTTATGAACCGATTTGGTCTTAAAAAGATGCCTTTTTTTCAGCCGTTTCTCTACACAGTTCACAGCAACCCTGTGTTCATCACACTGCTGTGAGAACTCATTCTACCTCACTGCAAATGAAGAATGTTGACTACTTGAGACTATGTATGCATTGCTGTGAAATGGCACGATCATAGTCTTGCTTTCCTTGTTCCTTGACTTGCCATAGAAAAAGTTGTCTTCCAAGTGGCTGTCTTGCAATACCTCAGAGTTCCTAGGATATTGCTGGATATTGAGAAACAGACCTCTGTCCTCTGACCATGTGAACTGGCTGTAGCTCTAAGCAATGTATGAGATAACATTTCCTTAGCTTGGTCAGTAAGACTGTTAAATAATTGTAAATTAATGTAGTGTGAAAGAGTGTCACAACTTCATGAATCTGGCCAATTTAATATATACTGGGGTTCATGTTGTCATACAGAACAACTTGTTAGTGTAAATTTTCTGCAGAGAGATCAGGGGTCTTACAATTGTACTTACGCATTATGCTGCAGCTCAGTGTTCATAATCTATGTGATGTAAGTTAGTGCTACAAGAGGCACTTACTGCTGTAATGTACCTTAAGTGCACTTAATATTAAAATCAGTATTTATACCATCTGTTTAGGGAGTGTGTATTTATGTATGTGCTGTTTAGAGACATAGTTACTTGATTGAACAAATAAATGTAGGATTTGTCTCAGAGGATAAACCCCTGATCTTAATTAATCTCCAGTATATGCATTTATTTATTTTTTTTTTGGCATAAGTCTGTTCTTGCTGTTGGCCACCATAATTGCTTTCTTCAACATGATAAAGCCTGAGAGAGTGCAGCTTGACTAGTACTCTCCCCTGAAGTTTTTGTCGTATTTTTAGTAAACTTCATCCTTCTTTTTTTATGAAAACTTAGGAAACTAATCATTTGAGTAAGAAGTAGCTGGTTCCAGGAATTCTGTGAAAGCTATTTCTTCAGATAGCTCAACTTAAACCAAAGTTGCCTTTTTGTTTTGTTTGTTAAACTTATGTTATCCTGCATGGATGATGGAGAACTAGTGAAGACTAAAGTGCTTTTACTGACTAACTGGAATACTGTATATTTTGGCTCTGCTTAAGCTATGCTTATCCGCTGCACTGGAGTTTGAAGGCAGCTGTAGCTCCTTCTAACAGTAACATTGACATGATTTCAGATAAAGAAATGAGCACAAATCATAGGTAATAAATGGAACTGAGCATCTTTGGACAGCCTGAAGTGAAGTCCAACTTACTAGTGGAGCATAGATCCCAGTCCTGCAAGTACTTTTCTGTCCAGCTAGGCACTCTGTGATGGTGGTATGAGCCTGCCTGTCTCCCACCAGAGATGGAATATAGTGACATCCCTTCTGTTCTTGGAACATGTGTCACATACTCCCTCTTTGCCTTCTCCTTCCCTTTTATCTCATGAAAGATACCCTTATGGCGTGATTGCTCTGTCTCCTCTCTGTTTTCTGGGTGGATGGCTTGTTTGTTTCTTTTTTGAGCAATAGCATTGCATGTGCTGTCAGGATTACCGCAGACACCTAGCAGATGTTGAAGTAAGGATATTTTTTTTCCTGTTTCCTGGTGGAAGCTGTGTTCTGAAGCTAGCTTTGTTCTCAAAATGTCACTCCTGTCCTGTTAAACAGATAGCTATAATGAAACCAAGGCTATAGGGAGTATGATGCCTAAAGTTAAACATAAGAAGAAACTCTGACTCTTTTATAAAATATCTTCATAACTCGGTCTTATGCTGGAATTGTTGAAGTTTCTAAAGGTAATTGATGCTGATGTTTCTAATTTTTATTGATAAAATTCCTTTTAGATTCTGCAGTGCTCAGATGGACACACTGTACCATTCCCTGAGACTCAGGAAGAGAAGTTAGATGGGGCAGTGTATCATAACTAGTGCCAGTTCTCTGAAAACCCTCTGGCTCAAATGTGAACCTGTCATATAGTCCATTTGCTCCCCAGTGTTTGTTATATTTTTTTCTCCCGAGTAATTATAGTAAAGACAAGTTATCAACTGCATTCCAGGAGACTTCCCAGTGGTACAGGCAGCCGTAAGAACATAGTACTCAAACTCTTAAAAACTAATAGTGAGTGTGGTATGACATAAAGACTCTTTAGGGAATTGCAGATCAGTACACTTAAAATGTTTTCATCCATCAGCTGTTTATATCAAATGTCATGTAGTTTAATATTGTAACTGTAATAAGCATTTTAGAAGCTTTTTTGGACTTTTTGTAGAAAAGTTATTTTAGCTCTCCCTTGGACACTGTGCAGAGCAAAGGCTTTGTAGCAGCAATGTGGCATCTGTACCTATAAGTAGCCTAAAATCCTGTCATCTTGTTTTGGAGGGAAATAATTTTCAGAGCTGAATATGAGCTCTTATTGAAAGCATTTTTTCAATGTGTTGATAAACTCAGTTACATATTAAAGACTCATCCTGGTTATCTCCACTGAGTTGTTCTGATGGCTTTTGCAGCTTTAGGGTTTCAAGATCCATTCTGCCTAAAGCATGATGCAGTGCTCAGAAAATGGGAAAGTGTACATGTGCTTAGAATGACAGCTTTTGCACATTCCACACCCTGTAACTGGCTTTTACTGTGCAGAGCTTCTGCTTTCTAAATGTTCATTTCCCCACTTACTTTAATTGTTTTCAGTAGTAACAGTTGGGGGTTCTTTGTTCTTGTTTTGTTGAATAAGTAAAATTACTAGCATGATGCCAAGTAAGTTTTTGAAACTGGATTGTTAGAGAATGTATTGGACTTAATTGGAGCATCTGTGTATTTTAATACAGATCAAGATATGGTTGCGACGAGTAATTCTGCTTCTTCAGAAGCAACATCTAAAAAACTATAAAAAAGACATCTTAATAAAAGGTCTTTAGGCAGAAATTTTGCTAATGGTGCTTTTCCATTTTGCTTCAGGCTATTTCTTATGAGAGTAATGGACATACCATATCTCAATTTGGAAGGACCAGACTGTAAGTAGCTTATTTACTACTGGAAATATTTTTATGTTTCAAGTTATTTCAAGTTACAGACCTGGGGCTCTCATAAGTTGCTAATACATTAAAATGAAAACATATTTTACTAATACAAAGGTCCTTACTGTTATGGGATGTTACACTGTGAGGGGAGGAACTTCAGATGAGTGTTACCAGTAATGTCTTGACATAGGAAAATGTAAAGCTCTGGAGGTCAGTCTAGTCCCTGACTAGATGAAAGTTTAATTTTGCACTGTGACGTCAGATACACAAGTGTCTTTAAGTGATACTCATCTGGAAGGAATGTTAATGTGAAGACATCTTCAACTCCATGCACCTGAAAAAGTCTGGAGGATGACCCTTTATTAGATGCTAGTTTAATAGTAACAGAATGCAGTTCTAGAAAGATGAAATTAACTACTGGAGAGGAAAAGGTGTGTTCTAAGGGCATATATTTAAGTTTTAAATGTGGTTAGGTGATCAGATTGCTGAGCTCTGGCTCTGCAGATCTGTTGGGATGGTTATCTAATTATGTTGTATACTTTCCCCAACTGTTTGATACTGAGTGCAAGAATGAATAAATACTTTGGGTCATTGAGAGAATGCCAAAGCTACTAAGCTGTAAAGATGGTTACAAAGATGGATTGCTTTGATACTTTGCCAAGAAGAGTTGCCAAAAAAGACTCTGCCTCTGAAAGTCTGTCTCTTTCATCTGAAAGACACCCCTTTAGAACAGACCAAATCTGATGTTACAGCAGAATCTGAGGCACAGAGGCTTTCTAAGCTTCAAAACGGAAAGTGCATCTAGGGTGGCATGTTTGGCTGGGTGCTTTTAGAAATTTTTATTGCTGTTCTGAGATTTAAATGCTGCTGTAGTGCTGAATATGTGAAAGTAACCTTCATTATAGTCTTTTCTTACTGTGTATGAAAAAATTTTAGAAAACGAAGTTGCTGCAGAAAGGGACTGCAAAGCGGGATATGAATCAATTATTTCTCATCTGAGTAGGTAGAAAGGATAAATGTTTAACAGAGGATTCAAAGTTTTATGAAGATAGTAAGAATAAACTGATACTGAAGGGTTTGGAATAGTTTCTTCTCCCTAATCAATAGAAAAAGGCTGTTACAATATCTGAAAATGGTCTTGTTACAGCTCTTTACTACTAGATTGGAAAGACTTACTTTGAATTGCTAGCTGTTCAATAAGTGATACATTAATGAATTGTTCACTGGCTTGTTAAGATAACTTGTGGAGTTTTGGTGTTTGTCTTGTGTAGAGCCAAAAAAAGAAATCTGATGCTTAGAAAAATGTTTTATCCTTTTTGGTTTTGAAGTAGCAACTTCAAGGAGCAAGACTTGATCTGTATTTATGAAGGGATTGCTTGCTTTAGCTACTTGGGTCTCCATCCACTCTGATGCTCAGATGTTCATGCAAACCTGTAAGTTGGTGTCGTGGTTTAAAACCCCACCTCAGTCTCCTGCAGTACCACACACCCCTTTTTCCACCCTACCTCCCCACTCCCAGAGGGATGGGGAGGAGAACTGGAGTAATATAACTCCCACGGATTGAGATAAAAACCAATCCAGCAATTAAGGTATAACACAAATCACTACTGCTACCACTAATAAATCAATGATAGAGAAAATAAACAAGGAGAGAGAATATGATACCACCCGCCGAAATGAGCCCAACCCGAAAGAGAGCTAACCCCCCCCTTCCAGCCAACTTCCAGTTAACCTCCCCGAGCATGACGCGCTGTGGTATGGAATACCTCCCCGACTAGCCCAGGCCAGGCGCCCTATCTCTTCCTCCTCCCGGCCTCCCCTCCTCCCTGGCAGAGCATGAGCTCAGAAAAGGCCTTGAACAAAACCAAACATTTGAGCAGTAACTCAAAACGTACGTGCCACCAGCAACCGCTCCCAGCCCAAAAGTCAAAACACAGTGCTGCACCAGCTACCAAGAAGGAGAAAAAATGACTGCTACTGCTGAACCCATGACAGTTAGTATCAGGAAGTTTATGATAAACTCATGCTAGCCCAGCTTGTTTTGAGCAAAACAGATTGATGCATTTAAAAGCAAGTCACAAGTGGCTGGAGGCTGGTAGCTCTAAGAGGCTGTTTAATCTGGAAAATAACTGAATTTCCATATTTTCCTGTATCTCCTATATTCCTGTCTACAGTGTAAATTTTATTTTAGCTGATATGATCAGATAGATGAAAAATTCACCATTTTATAAGCTGTATGGGTTCTGCTGGCCAACTGATCAGATACCATGTTACAACTCACCACTGAGTCGTGTTCTGGTTTTTTTTTTCAGCTGAAAAACTAGGTTTTTATGTGGAGCAAGACAGCTACTTACTCTAAACAAAACTTGGGAAGCTTATTTTTCCCTGATTTCATTAAACACTTGGTATTTCAGTTATGAGATGCTAAGTTACAATTAGTATTTTTATTGTTGGTGCATGCATAATGGCACTTCTGTGAAGATTTATTTTAATACTGTATTTGAGTTCATGGTGCAATCTTTGTTAGAAGATAGATGCATTTTGAAATCTCTGTCCTATTTTCATGACATGTTTTGGTTAGCAACTTGAGTTTTAGAAGGCTTGATGTCACTGTTGTGTTCTGTTGAAGTTATGTAAGATGTTAAAAAATTATTTGGGAATGAAATGTCTGTTGAACCTTTGGGCAGGGGTGGGAAGCCTTAAAACCAAAGCACATAAAAATCTGTTCTGTCTGTTCAGGAAACACTGTAGCTGTTGAAAGCCAGAGTTCTCAAGTTCATGCAAAAATGAAGTCTTATTTGTGGAGTAGTTATGTCTAGAGACATACATGCTTTCTACTATAAAGTACATACAGGCTGAGGACACTATAACTTACTGTAATTACTAGTCATAACTAAATTGTAGTAATTGCTTATGCTTCCCTGTATTTATGAAATTAACAATGCACAAGGCTGTCGTCAGAAAAGAGTGCGAAGTTGCATCTTAACTAAATGCAGCAAAAAGACAGCAGGTTTATCCTTGTATAATGGAGTCAAATACATATGAAAGTCAGATGTAGCAAGTGGTTGATGGTCTGATTTTGGATGTGTACACCATGAATGAGATCCCCATTGAAAAACTCTCTTATTTTGATGCTTAAAGCTAAGAATAAAATAAGGATAGCAGAAACCAGGAAAGTTCGTATCACAAAAGAATTCAGGAGGCTAATTCACTAAGATTAAAGTCAGATCCTATATATCTATACCCAAAGAAGAGAGAAGCTCTTCATGTGAGTGTTTCCATGTGGTCAAGTTAAAATCTGAACATAAAAAGCTGGATGTAGTTAACCCTTGAGTTACCTTTACTAAACTGGAGCAGTAAATTCTTAAGTGGAATACTCCAGTGGTTCAGCTTCTGTCTAATATAAAAATGTAAAATAGCGAGGGAAGATCTGTCATTGTGTCATGCATAAAAACTAAATCTCTGGAGATATCTGTGGAGAGGCTCAATTAATGATATGTAAATAGCTGCATATGAAAATTGAAGATATTTTAATATCTTTGCACCTTGAACTATACTATTCCTCTTATTTCTTTTTCAGATAGGGTAGGAATTCACAGATCCAAAAGATCAGGTGCCTAATGAAAAGAACTTAATCCACATGTATATTGTAGTGATTTCTTATGTACAAACAGTCTTCACTGGATGAGGCCAAAGGTCTGTCTTGTTGAGTAGCCTGCCCCTGATGATGAGATGATGACCAAAACCATGTGTAGGGGGAGATGTGTGAAAGTAAGGCAGATGTGTAGTGATATTGTCTGCTGTGCTCTTACCTTGTCCAGCAGTTGGATTCTCTCTCAAATTTATAAAGCTCTGAATAACTTTCAGGGTACACTGAAGACTTCTTTTGCACATATTCTTTAGATATTGGCCTTTGTATGCTATTTTTTTTCTTTGTGTAGTTTTTAATAAAAACTCCCAGTCAGTCTGTCAGTATATCTGTTCTAGCTTGTACCTCATATTGTATGAAAACTGAATTGGACATTGTTTCAGAGTAAGTCTTTTAATGACTGAAAAACAACAACGTTGAATTATTGCTAAAAGATCTCCAAAGCTAGAGCTGATCATAAAGAGGCTGTTGGGTTTTTTTTGATTATGTCCTTGAATTTGGTAGTATAACTGTATGTAATGCTGTTTCAATTTGTTATACATGTGAGCTTGTAGCATCTACTATGCCTATTTCATGCATAATTGCAGGTACATTTTTGTTGATGTCTGTTGTAGTTTCATAGAGCTTGTCTTGTTTTCTTTAAAAAAAAAAGGGGACCAAAAAAAAAAGCTACATATTGGATAACTTTTGTAGGATATTCTGTAGGTACTAGTAGTGACTCTTGCTTTAAGAAATGCTTTTTTATTTCACAGTGCAGCCAAAACGAGATCATGTTCTTCATGTTACTTTTCCCAAAGAGTGGAAGACTAGTGACCTGTACCAGCTTTTCAGTGCCTTTGGTGAGTTCTGCAGTCTATCCTTCCTTATACATTATTTTTCCCCTCTTTGTCATTAGCAAGTACCTCTGGTTTTGCTTGTGCATGTGTGGTTTCAGGCATATTACTAGTATAGGTAATGATGCATCACCTTTTGTAATTTTTGAATGGTGTCCTGGAGACTTTCTTTGTAATGCCGTGTGGAAAATACCTGCCTTCCTTAACTGCTCTTTAGAAATCTTTTTATGTGATGCTTGTTGAATATCGTGGACCTTTAATAATTATATTTACAGCCTTTCCTGGGAGAAGGCAAGAGTTTGTATAGATGGGTAAAGGAAATGGGGATTGGTGTGAAAGGCAGATAGAGGCTTTACGAATAAGGTTCATCCTGCAGTATGGGTAAAGGCAGATACTAATTTATAAGTCTAGGCAAGCAAGCTTAAAAAATAGCTTGTTTAAAAAATTTCAAGATTATGAAAACCATTCAAATCAAAAGAAACAAGAAAATAAGCTATCTTACAGTTAGTAGTCCTGCTGTTCCTTTACTAAGTATTAGTATAGAATGTAAGGATATGGAGATCCTAATTAACTGTAAGTGATCTCCTAACACTTGCAGCAGAAAATAGTGGTTATGCTTTGCATCTCTGGCTCAGAATAAGAATGATCTTTCATAGAGCCCTATGTTGGATCTTGTTTCCAAGATCTTTATTGCAGATTGGTTTCTAGTTTTTGATTCCTGTATAGGGTACTGCTTCAAAAGAGATCTGTTGTGCTTCCAAATAAGTCTGAATTATTTTTTTTTTCTGGGGTACTTTTTTTTTTTAAGAGGTAACTTTCCATTTCTGAAACCATTTAATGTAAACCAAAAGTTATTAAAATATTTTTTTTCATTATTTTCCAGAAATACTTACTAAAGTAGCTTATAGTTTCGTCTAATAGACATTTATGTATCTTGTCTTCCTCAAATTCTGTAATAAGGATTTTAATGGGAAATTGCTTCAAAAAACCCAACTGTTTATCAAGTAGCTTTCCTGGGAGGGATCGGTTTCTTGTTTTCTCATTTAAAAAAGTAAAATCTTTGCTTTTCATTGCATAAGTCTTGACAGCTCCCTGTTCCTAAAAATTTTCTGCTTGGCAACATAGTTTGCCCTTTTTCCTGCTCCCAGTCTTACTTAAAGTTTCAGTACCAGTTTTATCCATTGGAGTATAATTGCTGTAAAACCTGCATATTTTTACATGCCTTTTTAAGCAGGTAAGTGACAGGTTGGTGTTCTCTATGTTGAAATGGACTTTCTCTCTTTTGGAGACAAGCAAGTGAAAGGGTGTCTGTTTAGCTGGTACTTGATCAGTGTACTGTTGTTTCAAAGTAATGTGCCAGACTTCATGACATAAGTCAGAGTTTATAATGTGGCAAATTGATTCAGGCAAACCTGAACCTAACCTCCATTGAAATAATTGTTGTAGTACCCCTAAGGACTTCTAGGCACCAGTAAAAGGATGAAGTACCTCAGTGTACTCAGTCTTGTCACTCCTGTGCTTGCTGTGGGTCACCATGCTGATTTATGGGATAATACTGCTCTTCTCTTCACCTGGAATTGTGACTTGGTAGTCTGTGCAGGGTTTTTGGACCTGTATAAAATTCACTCAATTCCTTCTGACTTTTTGAGCTGTACTGGAGCATGATGCCAGTATAATGCTGAGTAAGACTTAATATTCCTGTTTGTAGAATGTTACTGAGACTATTCTGGAGTTGCCATTAGAGGGGTACGAAAAAAATAGATATTGTTTCTGTAGGCTTTTCAAGACTTAATATGTAATTGTTCTTTATCAGCTTCTCTCCTTTGTATGCAAGGCAAGCGCAGGTCACTAGCGCCAGGGGGCAGACTTACACATCCCAAAATACTCAGTTGTACTCTCCCTTGAAGCTTCTCATGAAAGCAGTGAGACGGCTGAAGGGACTGCGGTGTCAGACTCGGAACTGGTTTACCTTTGCTGCTCTAGAAGGGGTGTTCATGATTCTAAAGTCTTTCAGTGCTGCACACATACCAAGTGGACACCTGTTCATGCAAGATGTTTTTTATAGTCTCGTTGGTTAGTGTAGTTTCACTGTACAAGTACTTGCAGTACTGTGCAGTGTCTTATAACACTTTCTTAGAATTCTTCAATTTATGTAGTTCATTTGGTCATGCTGATGTGAAATACAAAGGTATTAAAATAGTATTTGCTGAAATACAGCTTTTGTGTATAGACTTCACTTCTGTATAAAAGAATATTGAGTGACATGGTTTAGTGTGTGGTGTCCTGCCCATGGCAGGAGGTTGAAACTAGATGATCTTAAGGTCTTTTCCAACCATAACTATTCTATGATGTGTTTGACGGGCTTTGGTTAAAACAGCACACTCTCAAAGTATAAAAACTACTACTTACAAAGTTTGACTGGAGTCAAACCTATGCATTGCCTTTTGTGAGGGTGTGAGAGAGAGGTGAATACTGATGTAGTTCATGGAGCCATAGTGATCTTGAAGACGCATGTATTACTTTTAAAATATAACTAATCCTTTCTATGTTTAAATCTTGTTTAATAGTCCAAGCTGCTATACAGGTGAGTTTTAACTGACTCTGAATACATTTGTGAGATCCACTCACACATTCCATACATTGACATCTGCTCCTGTTAACAGCTGCACTGCAAACTTACTGCTAATAAAAAAAGGGAGGCTTGAAAAATGACCCTTTCAAAGATGACAGTCTAGCTTGAGGAAAACTTCTAGCACAAAATATATATTTCAAGTGTTATTCTGAGTTGTTTTTCGTATAGACATATGAGCTTTGACTGGTGGTTCTTCTGGTTTTGGTTTTTCTTTTTTTTTTCTTTGTCTGGATGCGTGTGGGGTGATATGCATTGGTTGTTGGGGTTTTTTTTTGTTGTTGATTCTTTTGTTGTTATGGGGTTTTAAAACTTTAATCCTATTTTTTCTCTGTGCATTTCTGGCCTTCTCCTTCTCATGCCAGTGTTTCCTTCAGCTGTTCTTGCTTTCTTTGTACCTTGTCTTCCTGCCAGAAAGGTAGAAGCTTTGTTAACCCTTCTCAGTTATTCACTAGGAAAATGTCATGTTTAATATATGCTTATAGCCTTATAGAATAAAAGGTTCAACTATATACATTGTCTGATGCAGACTGCAGAAACTGTTAGCAGTTCTATCATAGTGTCAATGTGGTCAAGTATAATTTTTTTTTTATTCTAAAAAAAATGGAATATATACGGAAACTTTTTTTTTGGTTAAATGAATGCCTGTATAGTCCTAGTATATATCCTAAGTGCTTAATTGCCAGTAACAGTTGTTTAGGAAATGTATAAGAACAGAGCCAAAGTAAAAGAACTTTTCTGCCTTCCAGCAATCTGTAACCCGGGCATTCATGAGCTAGAGGTCACACTTGGATTTTTTAGTTTGAGCCTTCAATGGCTTTCTGAGGATTCTGTGTGATTCTTTATCCCATGTGTATTTTTGTCATCTGCAGCACTTGGTTGCAGTTCCCTACCTGCAATTAAGCATTATGTGATTTATGTGATTATGGCATGTGTTGGTATTGATTGCTAAATATTATTTCAAGTGCATATGCATTTGCTTTTCAGATCTTTATTGCCCTTTCACCATACTTTTGTAATGCACAGTTTTTACTGAATGCTTAGCAATATTGCTTAATGATCTAATTTATTAATTGCATCTTAAATTCATTAATAATAATGAAATGTTACATAGTCTGAAAAGAGTATCTTGAAGTGTGGAGAACTGAAGTTCAGTTTTAAAAACTGAAGTTTTTAAAAGTCAAAGAAGTGGAGAACTGCATAAGAGCTTTTTTTTCAGTTCTGTTAAGAATGCAGCTTAGTGTCCACTCTTTAATGTTTGACTTGTTATTAAAATAAAATAATTTTATATGTGTGAACCTGAGTGTAAAGATAACACATGTTGGCAGGTATTGAAACCCTTAATTATTTAAAATGCTAAAGTAAGTTAGAGTTCAGCAGCCTTTCTGCAGCAGTGAATAAGTATCTGATACTGAAATGATGTGCCATGAATGGGTTGGGTTTTTACTTATTTCTTTTTAATTGGCACTTATTGAAAATATGAGCACTGAAGTCCATTTGGGCAGTAGCTGAACTCCTGAAGGAGATTTTAGTCCATCATTAATCCTCTTTGATATTTTACACTAAGGGCACAATAGGAAAGATTTTTTACACAAGTTTTCTTTCTGCTCTTTTGGTCTGTTCAGGGTGGATATGGAAATAATTAATTGTATATGTAGGAAAGGTACAGAATCAGGACAGCACTTCCACATTGAAGATTTACATAAGAGGATGGTCTCAGATGTCTCAAGTGATTGCTTAGAAAATTTTGTCATTAGAAATGCAGAAAAGGACTTGATAAACAAAGAAATTCAGAGCAAAAACTTGTCAATGCACTTGGAACAGTGTTAAATTGTTTAGTAATTTCTAATATTTAAAGGAAGCTCAGTGTTGGGGTCCTACCAAATGCCCTGTGATTTTTGGGTTGCAATCATAAATCAGCTTGGGCTTCTACTGTGTTGTAAAATGTTACGTGTTCTTCTAAAAGGCTGTTCTCTCTACAGCAAAGACCCTTACCCAAAAGGCAGCAGAGATCTATGTTCTTCAAAGACTGAATTATTAGAGATTGAATTTTATTTGCCCTACAAAATGTAGGTTCTTCTTAAGAGCAGCCTTAGCCCTTTAGTACAGGGAAATGTCAGAAACTATACTGAATTAATTATGGCTTTGGCAATAATCAAAATGATAATAACTTAGTCCTAAATAGGTAGCTACTCAAATGCATAGCATGCAAACTGAATCTAACTTTTTTGATCATGCTTTTATTTTTAAAATTAGAAAATCTTTATTATCTGGCTGCGCTTCAGAAGAGACTTTTATAACCTTGTAACCTGTAGGCTAAATTAGATTTACATAGATTAACATCTGAAAAGACATTTTAAGCCATTTTGCATCCTTGGTTTCATTGTTGTCATGTCTGAAGGTTAAATGGTGCGACATATATAACTTGATTTCGTAGCCTACGTGAAAAAAAAAAATTGCACCAATTTGCAATATCTGAATAGTACTAACAGCAGAGCACTTAGATGAGGACTGGAGATGCGAGTGGATTTCAGACTATAATAAAACCTTGTGTCTGGAATGAGAATCCTTTTCTCAGCTTTTGCTTGATTATGAGCTCTTCTAGTGCTGATGTGACATTTTGAGCCATTCACAAAGGAAGTGTTCTAACTGCTTGGTGAATGTAATAGCTTATTTCTAGTCACTGTTCTATTGCAACAGCTTTTGAATGAGGTCTGTGATTTTGTGCATTTGTCCTCATATTTACTTGAATTAAGTTTTCATTGCACATCCAGGAAATGGAGAACAGTGGGATCCAAACAAATCAAAGTTTGAAAATCTAGTGTGTTGCAGAAACTGGAGTTCTTCAATTGCATGATCAGTCCTCTGCACCTCCCCACTCTACTGGAATTTCTTATCTTGGGTGTCTGTATTAGTAAAGGCACAGTGAGTGGTAACTGGAGCTTGTCCATGATGTATCTTTTGGAATGCAGCAGTTCTGAAGGATGGATTGTTTTTAAAAGTCAAAGAGCTGTTATTTATTTTAGTACAGAGCTGAAATTTCCCAGAAGAAATTGCTTCAGTTTTTGTTTTAGAATTATATAGAACGCATGAAGGGAGGACTAAAAAACCCTTAAAATTACTTGGACTGTTACAAGATGTGGTGTCCCTCAGGGATCGGTGTTGGGACCAGTCTTGTTTAACATCTTTGTCAGTGACATGGACAGTGGGATTGAGTGCGCCCTCAGCAAGTTTGCCGATGACACCAAGCTGTGTGGTTTGGTTGATATGCTGGAGGGAAGGAATGCCATCCAGAGGGACCTTGACTCACTTGTGAGGTGGGCTGATGCCAACCTTATGAAGTTTAACCATGACAAGTGCAAGGTCCTACACCTGGGTCGGAGCAGTCCCAGGCACAGCTACAGGTTGGGCAGAAAAAGAAATTCAGAGCAGCCCTGTGGAGAAGGACTTGGGGGTATTGGTCGATGAGAAAATGAACATGAGCCAGTTTCAATGTGCGCTTGCAGCCCAGAAAGCCAACTGTATTCTGGGCTGCATCAAAAGAAGCGTGACCAGCAGGTCAAAGGAGGTGATCCTGCCCCTCTGCTCTCATGAGACCTCACTTGGAGTATTGTGTGCAGTTCTGGTGTCCTCAATGTAAAAAGGACATGGAACTGTTAGAACAAGTCCAGAGGAGGGCAACGAGGACGATCGGGGGACTGGAGCACCTCCCGTATGAAGACAGGCTGAGAAAGCTGGGGCTGTTCAGCCTGGAGAAGTGAAGGCTGCGTGGAGACCTCATAGCAGCCTTCCAGTATCTGAAGGGGGCCTACAGGGATGCTGGGGAGGGACAATTCATTAGGGACTGTAGTGATAGGACAAGGGGTAACCGGTTAAAACTTAAGCAGGGGAGGTTTAGATTGGATATAAGGAAAAAATTCTTTCCTGTGAGGGTGGTGAGGTACTGGAATGGGTTGCCCAGGGAGGTTGTGAATGCTCCATCCTTGGCAGTTTTCAAGTCCAGGTTGGACAAAGTCTTGGGTGACATGGTTTAGTGTGAGGTGTCCCTGCCCATGGCAGGGGGGTTGGAACTAGATGATCTTAAGGTCCTTTCCAACCCTAACTATTCTATGGTTCTATGATTCTAAGATTTATTAAAAATAAATCCATGATGAAGCAGATGAATACTCTGGGAGTGAAAAGGCATTAATTGGGTCTCTTCCCTTTTGGTCTTACTCTGTTGGGTCTGAAAGTATACAGGATGATTTGCAACCTTAACAGTCACAGCTTTCTGAACAGTTCCAGGCTCATATAGAATTATGTATGTGCTATGCACCTTTACAGTGGCCAGAAGCCTTCTCAGGTGAAGTTACTCTTAGTTGACTCTTATGTCACGGCACATCAGATCAAATCTGTGACTGAGCCTAAGATAAATACAGTAATTTATTTTGTCTTTTCTAGGTAACATTCAGGTTTCATGGATTGACGATACATCAGCATTTGTATCTCTGAGCAAGCCAGAACAAGTACAAATAGGTAAGTGTTCCTGAATTTAGTTCAGTAGTAAGACTTGTCTTCAACTGGCTGCTGCAAAATGCACTGAGCAAATGGGATCTGTGATTCTGAATGCAAAACTACTGGCTTAGTTCAGATGCTATAAGAAGAATTAAATTTTTATAGTACCAGCAAATGTGTTGTACCAAAGACAATAAGCAGAATAGTAGTCTCCTGACAGTCCAAACTGCTTATGTGCCTACAGTTGTGTATTAATAATGTGCAAGGTCTCCAGACCTTAATTTTTTAATTTTTATTTGAACTTTTGAGTCTAACTTTGAAAAAAGTTCATGGGCAGAAGTTCCACAGGAAGTTTTACATGTTTAACTTGTTTTCATGAGAGTTCCTTGGGTTTGGATTTGGTTTTGCTTCTTGGTTTGGATTTTAGGAGAGGGATTAGTTTAAAAAGAAATACTTGTATGTGATTACATAGGTACTGTTGGTGAACTCACATTCCTTGTTCAGAGAATTAGGACAGAGAGCAGTATTTTAGTATGTACAGTTGTGCAAGGTATTCTAAAAAGAGCCATTTCTAATATAAGTGGACTGAAAGCATAGAGCAAAACATTCTCTATATACTATAAGAAGATTATGGAATAAATAACACTTGAGAAATCAAGAAATAATCAAAAAGCAAAGAAGAGAAAAACGTATCAGAGTTCACTGAAAATATTGCTTCAGTTATGAGGAAAAACTGTCTTTTCAGACTGTAGGTTTTTGGATTGGTTCTTTGTTTGGGTTTTTGTTGTTCTTGATGTCATTTGGGTGTTTTTTTGTTTGTTTATGGGTTTTTGTGGGTTTCTTTAAAGAGTTTTGGTTGGTTGGGGTTGGATCACTGAGCTCTTTGTGGGTTCTGTAGTTGGGCATGTATTTGAGGATTGACCCATAAGCTTACTTCTGGTTACAATGATCAGGAGGTGGACCTTATACATGATTATTTGCGATACGTTATGGTAATGCCATCCCTATTTACTGAAATGCTTACATCGACTGCTGTGGAGCTGGTAAGAACAGCAGTATACGTAGCACTTTCGATTAAGTGACTGAAATGTTGCATGTAAGAGCTTTCGTACCAGTATTCCCATGATTAAGTTCTAAAATGAAAAAAAAAAAAACCAAAACCCCACAAAACCAAATTAGAAAACGCCACCACATTCACCAAATAAGAAGCTTTCAGGTTCTGGATGCATTAGTTGCGCAGTCACAAATAATACGTTTGTGAGCTAGCAGCCTACCTCAAGTATCTGAAGCCTTTTATTTCAGACCTGGTTAATCTTATTCAGAGTTTGGCCTCCATGTCTGAGGTATAGGCTGAGGGGAAAAAGTGAATAAAGGATTGGAGTTGTTCTACCTTTTTGTCATTCCAAGAGAACTTGTCTTTCTGATGAAATATAACAAAGTTGTAATTTCTGCTTTTTAGGTCAGTTGTCCTGGTATACAGAATATCTATAAGTCACCACCTTCTTTTTCCCTCCTCTTTTCAAGTTGAATGCTAGTTTCTCTGAGTGGGACTTGCAGTATTATTTCTTTTCAATATAAAACATGCAGGTTATGCCATTTCATACACTGAAAGCCTTCCTAGATGCTACTATAGTAACTTCACATCGCTGTCACCTCAGTTACATGCATGTCTGAATGCTTGGCATTCACATTCACCACCACTTTTTGTTAATTCTTATTTTTTGTTACAGCAACTACATATTGTAGAAATAATGGAAAGTCTGCAGAACATTTATATTGAATCTTTCTGGTACTTCTCTGTGTGTGTGTCTTTTTTTATGCTTCAACAAGCAGGAGGCTTGTTCTGTGGCCTGCATGCTGGGAAACAAGTTATTTGTTTGAAAGCTTAGGTGATTATAGTCTTTCATAGATTTTTATGAAATCAGGTTAGTAAAATCTCATATACTGAAAGCAGTCAGCAAACCAGCTGGTAAACTTAGAGCAATCTCAGTTACCAAAAAGCTGCGTGATTTTTGCTGTAAAATTGTTTAAACGTCTTGGGTTTGTTTTGTTTTTTGGGGTTTTTTTTGTTTTTTTTTTGTTGTAATAAATACATCATAAAATCAATTCTGTTATGCTGTTTTCTGATCTTAAATTCTTTAATGAACTGCTTTGGCACTAGAAGTCACTATTAGTACTCATGATTTAGTGAACTGTGTTTAAGTGAAGAACCTAGGAAAAACTAACTATGTGGCTTGGGTTTTAACCTGTTTATATAAATATGTCTGCATCTTCTGGACTATATAAAAAGCCTTGGAGAATTGTCAAACAATATGATACAGTGCAAGATGTTGCTGCAGACATATGTCTGTGCTTACCTCTTAAAGACGTTTCTGGCTTTGAGTTGGTATTAGTATGTATAGTTAACAAAGCACACATGTTACAGAAACATTTGTGGAAAATAAATGGATTAAGAACATGAAGAGTATGTGGAAGTTCCCCTGCATTGTTAAAGGGGTCAGATTTGCATTATGTATGAGTCTAAGCACTGTCAAAACATAGACTTCTTTTGCATCCTTTTAATAAGTTAGCATGTGATTTATTCATATTACTAGATTTGTGCAGCTGTATCTAAGGATTGTATTGAATTAATTTTCATGCTCATGCTTAACTTTTACGTCAAACAAATGACAGTTCTCTTAAAAAATGGCACTTCATATAAGCTGTTCTATGCTGTTTCTGCTGCTTCTAACTCCCCTGACTTCAGGTATTTTGAATGGACTAAAAACATATTAATATACGCCGTGGGAGTAGGTTGGATTTCTCATGTTAATATGCATAAAAATCCATCTTCAATATGTAAGTAATAAAATGTATCTGTTCATCCCCCAGTGCTCTTTAAAACAATGTTCCTGAGTTACATTATACCGTGGATGATAACCATAAAGACCTAGTCAAAAACTGATTGATAAAACATTGGTCCATATGCTTTTCTGTTTAAAAAATATAAATCTGGTTAGCCAAATTAAACTAATGAGTAGCTCTTCAAATTTCACATCATAATCAGTAGTTTGTATATGGCCAGGAAGAATGCACATTCCAGTTTTTACTTGTTAAAGTGTTACCCTGAAGGACCTACAAATCTTTGCATAGTCTAACAAGACTTGTTTCCTCTTCCACTTACTTCCTTCTGAAAAATAAGTAGGGGAAAGGTCAGTATTTTTATAGGCAATTTTAGAGCTGCTCCTAACTTTCAAACTACATATAGCATGCTTAAAACATGTAGACCAGAAACCTTGGGGAAACAAGAATCAAACCCCTTAACTGTCTCATTTTGTATCTTACAGTAATATCCAAGAATCTTCACTTTGTTTGGTTATTCATGTGACCTGCATATTGGCAGTCTCTCTAATTTATTATTAATAGAAAAGACTTGTTCTCATATAAAATCTTGTTACTCACAGTTAGAACATAAACTGAATCTTGAAGTGGAAGCTGCATCAAGACAAATGTTAGCTGACCATTTCATAATCACCCTGGGGTTTAGGTGCATGCTGTGTCTATGTATGCGAACTGTACCTGCATGTTCAGTGGGGAGACATTATTCTTGAGTTCTAGTAGGCTGTGTTCTCTGTGTCACTTATCACTGTTGAAGTACTATGTTGTCATGTGAAATCCAGTACTGAGTTTTATAGAATCATAGAATAGTTAGGGTTGGAAAGGACCTTAGTCATCTAATTCCAACCCCCCTGCCATGGTCAGGGACACGTCACACTAAACCATGTCACCCAAGGCTTCATCCTACCTGGCCTTGAACACTGCCAGGGATGGAGCATTCACAGCCTCCCTGTGCAACCCATTCCAGTACCTCACCACCCTAACAGTAAAGAATTTTTGTGAAAGTTGAGTTTAGATGGCTCTCATTTGTCATTTTTTTTTTTTTTGCAATATACTCTGCTGTAAACCAATTTCCAAGTTACAAGCACCTGAAGATAATAATGGACTATAAACACAGTTTGTTTTCTTTTGAGGTTTGTTGCTCAAGGTAGGTAATTAAGAATGTGTTAAATGGTTGATATTCCTTTACTTGGATGTCTGGGAAGCAGAAGCAAGTTTTAGGGTACAATTTCTGGCTCTTAAAACTTTCAGCTGGCTAGATAAGCTTGCTTTTGGGTGCTGTTCAGCTTTGTGTATTTATAAAGTTGGCTTTTCATCTGGAAAAGTTAGTATGAAATAAGTACTTTTTAATGTCTCTTGACTTACAGGGGTCTAGACTTCATAAAAATAGTCTGGAAGTGGTGGGGAAGATGGGAGAAACTTCAGCTTGTCTTAACTTTAAACCTAAGTATTTTACTGTAATTAATAAATTGATGTAACCTGAAGTATTTCAGTGTTTCAGTCATTTCAGTATCTAAACCATTCTGGGCAGTTAACTGTTTTGTGAGTCCTCAGTTAATGCTTTGTATCAATAAGCCCTTGCTATTCATGGTTTACTTGAATTTTGTTACCAGCCAACTTTCAGTGACTATTTAGGTCACTGGTCTAAAAAGACCCCAGTTTCACTCTTAAAGGAAGGTTTCTTTAGATGTCTTTGCACTTGCAGAGTTTTTATAGGCCATCCAAAACGTACTCTTAAAAATGCTGTTACTTGAGGTTGGGTTAATTTCTAAAACATGGGAAAAGTCTTACAAATATATTAGATGTTTGAAGTACTTAAAAGTAAATTTGTGTTTCTGTTCTGAGACAGTTGACATAGTTATATGTGTATGTTAATGGAAATAATGGGCAAGTTTAGAAGTGATATTTCAAAAACATGCCTGGTTTATTTTCACTTAGTAGCTAACACTTGCTCTTGATTCTCTTTACTTAATTAGGTTCAGTTTAATAACATCTGTGTTCTGATCATGAACAACTTCTACAATACACTGGTTCAATTTAAGGGTAATTTTAATTTGAGAATCTTCCTGAGAATGTTTTTCTTGCTGTTGTAAAATGCAGTGAATACACTTAACCTGAAATTTTAAATGTATGTGAAAAACAACTGCTTGTCATAAATGGCAAGCATTTAAATAATGTTAAGTTGTTCCATGTGTTGGTGCCCCTGATACATGAGCTCATATTGAATTTACGGAGTGCAAGATATCTTCTTCCTCTAGGCATTGAGTAAACCAATGTATTTGGACAGCAGGGGAGCAATGGACTAAAGCAGGTGCAGCAGCTGAAATTGTGATGGCCTTTCAATGATTCTTGTTTAAATCATTTATCTTTCTGAACTTGCAAGTTTTGCAGGCAGGGCTGGACTTTCTGGTTTATTAGTGTTTTACAAGGTTTACTACAGAGCCTTCTACTTTACGTGAATGCTTACCACCACAATTTAAAAATGCACACTTGTATTTTGAGATTCTGTACATGTCAGTTTCTTCTCACTGAATTTGGGGAGATGGCAGGTAGTATCCAATGTATTACCCAGATTCTTTGAAAAATTATATGTAACATGAGACTGTTCTCACCAATAAAAAACGTGAAATTCGTGTCAGATACATATTCAGGCAGGAAACTTCCTTAAGGGTAGACTGAGGAAGCTCAAGTCTTACTGCACTATGTCAAATCTCAGACATTTCTGTTATTTTACTTTTTATTTAAATTATGTGCATATTCAACCAGTTTCTCTAGCTTTTGGGGATTTCCCTTCTCCTCCCCACCTCAGATTTTGGATTCTTAAGATCCACAAGGTTGTGATGTTTTGCGGAAACTTAGTTTAAATTTTGAATCAGCATCTTTTCCTGTGTTGTTAAATTTCCAGTGTTGAATTTTATGTATTTATGTTGCAGGTACACATACAAAAAAATCTTGGTATTTCTCATGTTAATGCTTGAGTGGCTTGAATTCTTAAATGACATTTAAGGTGAGAAATTAATAGTTGTAATAACTGTAGTAAGATACTGGCACCTTGTAGGTGTGTGCTTTTACATTATTTTCACTCAAGCTGGATTTCTTAAAAATGTGTTATCTTGAAACTGCATGTAGCGTTTCAGAAGATCATAATGATTTGTTTTATGTTAGGACTTGAATAAAATGGTTTCACTAGGAAGACCTGAGCAGTTGATCTGTAGGTCTTGTGCTGTCATGGGTAATAATACTATATCAAAATGGAAAACTTAAAGATTCAGTTTTATTTGGGGTGCCTTTTTAGATGGGATAGTATCAACGCTGATACTGTTGTACGAGTGTCAGCCAGTGCAGGTGAACATGGGCCAGCTTGTGCCTAGGCTGCTAAGGCAAACAGCATCCTGGCCTGTATCAGCACTACTGTGGCCAGTGGGACCAGGGCAGTGATCATCCCCCTGTACTGGGCACTGGTGAGGCCACACCTCAAATCCTATGTTCAGTTCTGGGCCCTCACTACAAGAGAGACATTGAGGTGCTGCAGTGTGTCAGAGAACGGCAATAGAGCTGGTGAAGGGTCTGGAGCACAAGGGTGATGAGGAACGGCTGAGGGAACTTGGGTGTTCAGTCTGGAGAAGAGAGGGCTCAGGTGGGACCTTATCGCTCTCTACATCTATGTGAAAGGATGTTGTATGAGGTAGGGGTTGGTCTCTTCTCCAAAGTAACAAGCAATAGGACAAGCGGAAACGGCCTCAAGCTGTGCCAGGGGAGGTTTTCTTGCCCCAAAAGATTGTCAAGCACTGGAACAGGCTGCTCAGGGTTGGTGAGTCCACCACTTCACTGGAGCTATTTAAAAGATGCATGGATGTGGTACTTAGGGACATGGTTTAGTGGTGGGCTTGGCAGTGCTGGGTTAATGGTCGGACTTGATCTTAAAGGTCTTTTCCAAGCTAAATGATTCTATAACACACTTGTTTGATGCAGTAAGGCTATGTTAATTCTGGCAATGAGTGCAAACATTCCTGTAGCAAACTGTATCTGATGGCTGAACTCATTGTCTGCATGGCTCTTTCTGAAGCATATGACATGTGGAGGTGTGTTTGTTAATCTTGAAGAGTCTTCTGGAGAGCACTGCCATGAGGATGTTGCCAAACTCAATTCACTAGTTATTGTTCTGAAATTCTTAACAAATGTCAGAAATGTCATCAGATTTTGCAGGGCTGTGCTTCCCGCAACTGCTCAGCCTTAGCCTGGGCTGTTTTAATTTGCTGGTATTAAAATAGAGCTAATGGTTTGTGCAGCCTTAATCTTTCATAAAGGGGATGACGCTGTTCCCCACTCCAGCAGTGAGCTCTTGCTGTTTGATTTTTGGGTTTTGGTGGGTTTTTTTTTTGGTTGTATGTCTGGAAAAAAATAATAAAGGCAAATTCATGCTGGTTCAGTGAGGTGAACTGGCTCATCAGCAAGCGGCTTTGAGCAGGGGCTAAGGAGCAAGGCATGGGATTCTCCCATTTGTTAACAAAGCTGATAAGTGAAATCAGCTGCCTAGCCAGACTTGAGAGTTCTGTTTCTTTCCAAAATGTCTTTCAAATATGATCTCTTGGTGCTTTGAGTAATAATAGACTTTGAGAGCCTTTATTTGATTAGAAAGGAAATGTTCTTCTGTATACTTTACACTTCTAATTGTAGATTAACAGATCTGAATACTGTACTAGTACTCCTGGAAATTAGAATTTTCCAGTGCTGATTCAAAAACATGTCTGTACCAGTAAATGCAGGGAATGAGATGTGGTGAATATCTACTTGTGTTGTTCGAGAATCTTGACTGTAACAAGAAAATGAATTGGTCGTTGATACATTCTAGTCATGGTTTTAACACTGGAACCTGCAATATAAATCATAATATAGATGGCTATTTTACAACTTTCAGCATTACTGATGCAGAATTAAAAGGACTAATTATAGATTTGCCTTCAGGCACCTGCAGCCATTTTTTTTCTCAGCAGTTAAAAAGTAACCAGACTAAAACAAAAAAACCTTTATAAGTTTGAATATAGTAGGTTTCTTCTTAATACAATTTTGGAAGCCTTTTGACTACCTTTTCATTTGATTTGGATTTTTTTAAATGAGTTAACACGTTTCACAGATTTTGTTGCAATTACAGAGGTATTTAAACAGGGTGCACAGGTTAAGTATCTTGAATTCTTTCAGCAATTAAGTAACTTCATCTTTAAGAGAGTTAAAATCATTTATAATCTACATACATATGCAATGTCTCAGTGAACTATACTATTATTTGTGTTCTTTGTTGAGAGTTTTGGAGAGATTTTTTGTCGAAGGATCCTTGGTGTTGTTTGTTTTTTTGTTTGTACTTGGTGTTGTTTGCTTTTTTTTCTCTAAAGCCCTTGTCTCTCTGATCACCTGTTCATTTCTCTGTTTTCTCCAAAATGAAGAGCCAAAGACTTATTTGGGTTTGCTCTCTAAGTCACCATTCTCCCTTGCAAGGTGAGCAGCTGCTTTGTCACCACATTGACACTGCTTCCTGCTCAGGACTCGGATGTCAGAAGATATAACTCAATCTTTGTGAAACAGTTTTTTTAAAAAGTCTGTTTAGAATCCATACAGGAACCTTCTGCTATTTTAAGCCAGTACAGGAGAGTAAAACAGAAAGGAATGGTCAGTGCCATGTGCAGTGAGTTTTCAGCTTTGATACAGCCTGCAGATAGTTGCTATGATCACATATAATTCAGAGACTTTGTATCCTTCAAATCATTAAATTACTTTTCTCCATTAGTCTCTAGTACACTAATTCCTTGGAGCAAGGAAATACATCTTCACCAACCTTAATTTGTATGTCTGTATCATAAGTGTGCAGCTTGTAAAATCAAGTATGGAGTTAAATGACAAATTGGATGTATTTTGTAACTTGGAAAAATGTTTTTCTGGCATAGCAGTCTGTCCTTGAGCATGCTGCACTTAATTATGTAGCTGTCTCCCCAAACAAAAGTGGTTTTTTACAAAGTTAAGATTTTCTTCATGGGTGCCAAAGATTAACATAGTATTTTACCTCAGTTGATTTCTTTTCGAGTGTTTTGTTTTTTTTTCCCTAAACAAACATTTTTAGACACATAAATTTCCAAGCACATGAAAATAATCAGTCAAGTATTGTTGTTATATTTTAGTAAATGCAATACAGATGATTTGAAAGAGCTTTATTTTCTTAGAGTAGTTTGAACAGGTGGTGTGTATTGGTGAAATTGATAAAAATGTAAGCTCTCTAGCAAAATGCTGAGACTTGGTGCTTTCTAAATACAGTACATTCCAGTCTGTTCAGTGTTAGGGCAACTGAGGAGGAGCAATGAGTAACCAGAGGGTCGATAAATTCCCTTGGGAAAAGGGGGGAAACAGGCATGTTAAATAATTGAAAACTTGCTGAAGCCCACATTTTATGATTGAATGCTACAACTGGTACTAAGAGACTTGAGGCATCCTAACAGTTACAGTGGGGCTGCTTTCCTTATCACTGGATAAAAGACAGAATACATCTTGCTGCTAATCACAGAGACAGTCAACTGGAGTTGTATTTCTGGAAGTACATTGACTAAGTAAACACTTTTTAAGTTCTTCAGGGTTTTTGAATTTTTCTAAGTGATGCCAGGATCCAAGATTACACTGTTATAGGTTTCTAATAATTAGGCTTTAGCTCCACATAGGTAAATGTTTTTACCAGTAAAAGAAATTTTAAGTGATTTTAATTTTATCCTCACCTCAGAGTAAACCAAGGCTTTCCCTTTATGATGCTTCAGTGCGGGATGATCCTAAAGGATCTTTCATGACATCTTTGTACCTTGTTTTACTTAACTCTCAGGATTATTATTTTTTTCTCCCAAAAACTGTTTGCAGTGAGGATTTTTTCATCTCTAACCTTCCTTGAGGACAAGGATCTTGAGAAGCACATTGATGGTGTGTCACTTTGTTGAGCAGTGCTGGGCAAGTCTGCTGTAGTTACATTGGCATGTGTAAAAGGGTTTTGATGCAGCAGGACAGCAATTATGGAAAATGGAAAGTAGGCACTCAGGCTCTCTGTAGCTGAATTAGAAGTTATTTTTGACTCCCTGCAATCACAGTTGCAATATTAGAAACAGACCTGTGCAGGATAGTTCTGTTGAAAGTAGAGAAAGCTATTTTCAGGTTAAGGTTTCATCTCAATAAAAGCTTTAGCAGAGGGTATGCTGAATATATCTCAACAAATTGCTGCCTTGCTAGTGTGGGTTGATGGCCAAGGCTTTAAAGAATCCTGTCTACCACTTGTAGGTGTTTCTCCCTGTTAAATTAGTGAGGCTTTAGGTCAGTTTTGACAGTAACAGGTTAGAGTGGTTTACTCTTTTAAAAATCCCCTGCTCTGTTCTGCTGACTGGCGATAAGTTGGTGTCAGCATGTCAGATGAAACCCCAACACTTTAAAAGCAGGATTTAAGGAAACATTTCCATTTTTCTTTTCTGCTGAAATACAGATGAATTTGAATCCTTCTGACCTGCTAACTGTCAAAAGTAACACAGCTTGGCTAACTTAATCTGTAACCAAACTTGAGAAAATGGTCCTGTCAACTACATTTAGTTCTCTTTGAAATTATTCTTTTGTCAGGGCTAAGAGTAACACACTACATAAGGCAGTTACTCCCAGGATAATTTCTTCCCTGCTAGGAAAGCAGACTTGTTTTGTAATCATCTAGATTCTTTTACATACCTATGAAATTTTGAAACTCGCTGAATAATACAGTAAAGAAGCCAACCCAGCTAGTTTAGAACATTCTTCTCTCTATGTGCTGGGAAAGAAGAGAGCACAAATATTGTGAGACTGAATCTGCACTGTATTTCTGTATTTGAACAAATGCCATTCATAATTAACTCTGGGATACTACATGGACTTATTCCAAGTGAAGAAATGAAGAAAACTAAATACAGTAATTTATTGGTAGCAGTCAGTAAACCTGTCTCCTTCCTAATCCTGAAGATTGCACATGGTCTTAAAAACAGTTCATTTAAACTGATGGAGAGGGAAAAGCTGTCCCAGAGCTGTCCATGTTCTTCATAGTGTTCTTTATTTTGGCTTTCAAACCAGACTATTTTAAGAAAAAGAAGAAAAAAAAAGTGGTAATGGAGTAATTTTTATCATATGTATTGTTTGCTTGTTTGGGGTGTGCTGTTCGTTTTGGAGGTGGACCAAGGTTTCATTTCGTCAACATTTTTTGTAGTACTAGCTAGACCAGTGCATGGTTCCATCCTCATTGCCAGCTCTTCTTCCTCCTTTTAGACAAGGCATGGCCAAAGACCTAGTGAATGAGGGTGTAATTGGGAACTATTTCATTTATGTGTTTAGATGGAACAAGGAGGCGTCATTGGACCTGTTTTGAAAAGAAACTGGTTTGGCACTAAAGACAAATGCATTTGACAATGACTACCCTACATGAAAAAATGGGATAACTAACCAGAAATGAGTGAAGGGATGTAGCTTGGTTAAGTTGGGGAAAACTGGTGCCTGATGGTAGCAGAGACAATTTAACAAGGAGGTAGCAATACTGCCTTGCCAGTGAAAATTCACCTTCAGAGGTGAATTTTTACTTTTGTATCTCATAAACTTCAGTGTTTAGTATTGCAGCCTTGTTCTATGTAGTTCTGTGTACTTATTTTATTTATATATTGTGGGGTTTTTACCTACACAGTTCACGTGCATGTTTGTCTATAAGCTTAAAGTTGGCAGTGACCACCTGTCAGGATTTTGCTCTGCCCAGAAGCAAGGACTTGGTGAAAGAATATCTTTGTACATATTCCTCTTGGATCACTCAACAACAGTCAGCCTGTTGAATAGCTTGCCTGATAATTAGGGACAATGCCATCCCCTAGAAATGCTTTTCCTAAAATAATATGCAATTACTATTATTCTACTATAAGACGGAAACTTAACTTTACAGCTGCAACTAGTGTAATGAAATACAGCCGTGTGGTGTTGGTTACTAATAGGTTAGGTTTCTCACAGGAAAATTTGTCTTCTTTCTTATGACTTAAGTGAATAAACCCCCTAAGTTCTCTTTAGTTTGTTAGAATTCACAAAGCATTCTAGCAATGCATTTCTTCTGTTGGCAGTGCAGAGCAATGGAACTCTATTTGCTTTGCTTGACAAGATGGACAGCAGTTGTCAAAAAAAGTAGCAGGGAAAATGTATTTTAAACTTTTACAGGGAGCTACTCCTCAGTTCAAGACCATGCAAGATTTATTCATCTGTGTGGCTCTCTAGAATTCTCCGTATGTCTTCATTTCAGTTGTTCAGTGCATGCAGGAATATATATGTATATGTGTATATTTGTGTATGTTTAATATGAATTGATTGCTATAAAATACTGGCCTTATTTAAGAAAACAAAGTTGTGTTTGTTCAAAAATTTTGACTATTACACAGATTTATTTTATAATTATCTTTAGGCTACATAAAAATTATTTTTAATCCCTCCCCCCCTTAAATCAGGCTGGGTTTGTCAGGGAATTAAATGAAGAGTCATAACTTTGGCTCTTAGTTTACAGTGAAACAAATGATGTGAAATGCTTATTGTGTTTTAACAAATCACTGTTTATCAAGTGATCCATGGTAACTATGTGCTTGATTTTAGCAAGTAAAAACATGCTTGAGTTTAACTAAACAAATTTTACCCTGAGGAATGTCGGCTGGCATGCAGTAACTCCAGGGAGCGTTATTAATTCATTCATGATGCCTGCACCATAACTTTATGGGCAGTAAATATGCTCCTAATTCTTACAAAGATATCCTGTAACTCTGCAGTTCAAAACAAATATAAAGGGTGTGAAAGGAAGAATGTGTAACATCTCTTTGGTTAGTGCAGCAATCTTGTGAGGCTATCAATCATAATTGCGGTATTGAAGTTAAATATGCACCACTGTTGCCTTGTTTTATGTACATTTGAAAGGCTTTGAGGCAGCAGCAGCATCATCTATATGCCATGACTGGTATTACAGGTAATTAATTTCACAGTATCATAGCCAATATGTAGAATAGATGATCTATTTTGAAAAAGGAAAATAGCCAACCCAAATCCACCCATCTTTCTCAATTTTTCTTAGTTGTAATAGTAGAGCTTGCTATTTCCACTGCTTGGGCTTGAGGTAATACAGCATACCTATTTTCAAGATGACAACACTCCGACTACAATCATAAAGTTGGATACACATTTGAAATGTTTACAGAAAGATTGAAAATACATAATAAAATCAGGATTTTGTCTCCACTACAATTATGGCATTTTAAAGTGTGCAGCCTAAGAGGAAGAAAAACAATGAGTTGGGTTTTTTTTTTGTTTTATATTTGAATGGTTTATTGGTTGGTTTACAATACTTCCTTTCAGTGAGTTAGACTGAAAACAGCAGAGGACATGAGTTGACAGTCAGTTTAATCTGCTGATTCATCTGTTGTAGTGATGGCTTCAGGCCAGAGCTTGGCTTGCAGACTAAAGCCTGAGAGCTATGAAGATGCTGGGACTTGAAGGAATATTGGTAAATTGTTGCTGAGTGAAGACAGTGAAAATTTTTTATTTTTGAAATTACTCTAATTTTGCACTGACAGAAATCCTTCTATCTTGAACTTGCAGTCTCTTATAGTTAAATGGAGACCAAACATTAGAAAGATACAAGGATGGAACAGCTGGATATTAGTTTAGTGCTGCTTCCATGGATATCTTGTGCAACCAAAAATGCAGCTCAAATAAGCTTATGTTTCACAGCAATCAAACAATTTTGGCAAAGGCTTTGCAAATGTCGTCTTTTCCTGGCAGACTTGCAAAATAAACCTGCTGGGTTAAGTAGTGAGACTAAAAGGGAAAAAATCCAGGAAATCTCTTCTTGCCAACAAGCAATCTGGAAGAGGGTTACAACTGAAGAATTGATGGTTTCTAATTTAAAAGAAAAGTCTTACGTAGATTTAACCCTTTTTTGTATGAAGTCTGACTTGGAGAAGATTTTTGAATATATGTTTGAAATGTACCATGTGAATTTAGGAGAGTACAGCATTTCCTACGTCACTAACAGTGGAACTGGGAGTTGTTTATATGAACGGAACAGATAGCTCACTGCCTTCTGCTTTTCAAAATAAGTTCTTACAGGGGAGGGCTTGCTGTCATTTAACAGTGGTTTGTGTATAATATCACTTTTCTTCTCCATAGCTGTAAACACCAGCAGGTATGCCGAAAGTTATAGGATCCAGACATATGCAGAATATGTTGAGAAAAAACATGAAGATAAACGGGCAAAACGAAAATGTACAGAAGATAGTTGGAAGGAGATGGAGAGAAAGCGGTTAAAAACTCAGTGTGCATCTTACATTTCCCAGAGTCGATACTACTGTGTTAACAGGTGAGACTTTTCCTGCATTGTCAACTCTTGTATTTTTATTGTGTTTTTATTAGAAGTCTAGCAATTTTCAGGTAGTTCTTGAGCAGTAGGAAACTTTAATTTTTGTTATGTACATATTTGTTTGCTGTCCATCAGTAGTGATACATTAGCTGTTGCAAAATCGTAGCTGAAGGAGCAGAGGGAACTTTATCAGAAATGTGATCAGACAAATTTTTAAAACATTGGGATCTTGAGGGCAGGTCAGACCAAAGCTTCTGAGCTTGATGTAGCAGTACTATGTCTTATAACCAAAATAAAAGAATGATTTTCCCTATTTATTTAACACCTCTGAATGGCCTGTGTCATCTGTAAACTGAGCTGTCATCTTACACCCTTGTAAAGGCTCGCCTGGTTTTTGAATGATTTTCCATGTTGATAATACTGCCACAGAGAAGGGTATGAATTACCATCTTGAGCAGTCTTGATGAATTCCTGAACTCCTTATGCTTCAGAAACAGGAAGGCAAATGATGACACTTGCATGGCTTTGAGCTTTTGGAGTAAAACTTGAAAAGGGTTTTAGTTCATTATTGAAGGGCAGAATTGAGAGTTGCCTATTTTGATTCTGGTCCAGTATGTTGCTGTGTGTGTTTCTTGTTCCATTTTTAACCCTCTCAGGCTAATGACAGCTTTGAGATATGATGGTAACAGGAGGCTTCTTAGTCATCTGTGTAGCTGTGAATGGAAAGGGTCTTATATTACTGTTAATATAATTGTATAATTAACCTATGAAGTTATTACCATTCTTCTCTTTTCCTCCCCACCCCCCTTTTTTCTATATAAAAATGAATTTCAGTGAAGTGCGTAAGTTACATTTCTGAAAGATTAATTTGGGGCTTTTTGTTGGTTGGTGTTTGGTTTTGTTTTTTCCTGATAGAGACCAAATGAGATGGTCATAATACCAACACTGAGGTCCTTCTGCTGTTCCTTTCTTGGGAATGCTTTGATAAGTTCTAGCTTTTACTATATTTTCCTTTAAATGTTATCTGTCATATAACAAATACACTGAAGTTGTTCTGTTCTTCTCACATGAGCTTATGATTTGCCTACTCTGCAAAATTAAATGCAGGTGTGTATTTTGGCTAGCTGTCAAATGTTCATAACTTGTGTTATGGTGGGAATTCTAAATGTGTTGGAGACACGTTTGATCCCAAAAACCCATATGGAGGAACCTGGTGACAAAAATCCGTATCAAATGAAGTTTAGTTTAATTGAACTATTGTGCTTAAGAAAGCTTGGGAGTGCATGCTGTGAAGATATGAGGAGCTCTGAAGATTGTCCTGGCAGTAGTTTACATATGGCTAAGTTTTAGGTCTATAATTAAGTCTGTATTAAATGATCTGAAAGTACTTACTACATCTTGAGACTACTGCAAAGAAATATCAAGTCCTAAGATTAATTTCTACAAGAGGAAGTATCTCTTCTCAGTGAAGGTTGTTTTTTGGGTACCTCAGATTCTAGTCAGATGTTAAAGAGTGGCAGTTTATGGTTTGAACCATAGACAACTTATTCTTGTAACATATACTTTAGAAAACAGTAAATGTGGAAAGCTGATTTGTTATTATCTCTCAAAGAAGTTTGAGGCTGACCACAAATGTGTAGTTTGGGAAACGGCTGAATACAATTTTTGGTGATTTTTTTCCTTAAAATTAGGATAAATCATAATGATTTGTGTGCCAAAGTACATAATCTCCTTTAAAGTTTTTATTCAATTTTTTCTAGTATTGTAAAATTCCACAAGAAGCAGCCTTGGGTTTAGATGAAACATATTTTGATAGCGGTGGATAGCAGCCTTTATTTTGTTGGCTAGAACTTCTTTTGTTACTGATGTTACATGAATTTTTATTCCTTCATTGTTTCATGAATAAAGCAATTTGGATCTGTCCCAGATTCCCTTTTGTGCAGGTCTTTTGACATGTTTTTCTTCATTTTATTTGTATTTGTTACTAGTTAGTGTTCTCTTGTCATCTAACCTTTTGTAAATGTTTTAAGTGTAATCTGGTTAGGTATATCATGGAACTGCAGAGCTTGTGGTCTTTCTGTTCACTCAAGATGAACATTTTCCTTTTGTTTCCTGACAAAGATATCTCAAAAATATGTATTTAATTTTTACATATAGCCATTTTAATGTAAAATATAAGAAATATTAATACAAATATTTTCTACAAAGCAGTCGGGGCAAATACATTTGTGTGCATGTATATGTGTTTCTAGATTAATTTGAATCATACATAGTTGAGCATTCAATACTGTGATGTATCTAGCAGCTGATGTCTTATAATAGCTTCATGTTACTACATCCTTTATTTATTTATTATTTAATAAGCTTGCTGCATCAGTTTCTGCCAGGGAGCACAGCTGCAGAATAGCTGTTCCTCTCCATGATGACGGTATATCCTGGCTACTTTTTCATTCAGTAACGAAGTTGTTGGGTATTTCTGGTAAGGAACTTCTGTCTTGAATTGACAGATCAATGAGTATCTAACAAATTCCTATCTTACTAAGAAAACTACAGTCCCATATTAGAGAGGACCTACTTTTCAGAGAATGTAGTATAATAGTATAAATAGCAGTCACAAGGTACTGTTTTTCCCACAGCATTCTCCTGGAGAAACTGGCTGCTCATGGCCTGGATGGAAGTGCTGTTTACTGGATAAAAACTGTCTGGACAGCCAAGCCCAAAGAGTGGTGGTGAATGGAGTTAAATCCAGTTGGTGTGGCTGGTCACAAGTGATGTTCCCCATGGCTTAGTACTGGAGCAAGTTCTATTTAATGTCTTTATCAATGATCTGGATAAGGGGATCAAGTGCACCCATAATAATGTTACAGGTGACACCAAGCTGGGCTAGCGTGTTGATCTGCTTGAAGGTAGAGAAGGCTCTGCAGAGGGGTCTGGACCAACTGGGTCAATGGGCTGAGGCCAGTTGTATCTGAGGTTCAGCCTAGCTCAGTGCTGGGTCCTGCACTTGAGCCACAACCCCATGCAATGCTATGGGCTTGGGGAGGAGCAGCTGGAAAGCTCTTCAAGGAAAAGGACCTCGGGGTGCTGATTGGTGGAGCTGAACATGAGCTTGTGCCCAGGCAGCCAAGAAGGCAAATGGCATCCTGGTCTGTATCAGCAATAGTGTGTCTAGCAGGGCCAGGGCAGTGATCGTCCTCCTGGGTACTGGGCACCGGTGAGGCTGCCCCTCAAATCCTGTTTCAGTTCGGGGCCCCTCTCTACACTGAGGTGCTGGAGCAGGTCCAGAGAAAGGGCAGTGGAGCTGGCTAAGGATCTGGACCACAAGTTTAATGAGGAACGGCTAAGAGAATCAGGGGGGTTTAGCCTGGAGGAAAGGAGGCTGACCTCACAGGGGAGAGGAGGTTGTAGCGAGGTGGAGGTTGGCCTCTTCTCTGAAGTAACAAGTGATAGGACAAGAGGAAACGGCCTCAGCTTGCACCAGGGGAGGTTTAGATTAGATATTCAGAAAAAATTTCTTGCTCAAAAGGATTGTCAAGCGCTGAAACGGGCTGCTCAGGAAAGGATTTCAATTGCGATGTTGGCACTCAGGAGCAGTGGTGGACTTGGCAATGCTGGGTTAATGCTTGGACAGAATGATCTTAAAGGTCTTTTCCAATCTAAACAATTGTATGATTCTAATAAAATTCCCTTCTCTAAAGCAGTTTACTATTCAGAACACACTTTCAAAACTAAATGTAGCCTCTTGTGTATTGCCATGCCATGTAGTGCTTAGCAAATAACTGCCTGCTAGCTCTTCATTGACTCTTAAATGCATGGATTTAAGATCTTTTCTTTAACAAAACAGTGTTACCCCATAGCATGAAAAATGAAATAAGGTATGTTCTATGGAAAACTAAGTATCTTGTTCTGCTTATACTTAGTTGTTCTCATTTTCTTGATCATGATCTAGGAATGAGTAAAACAGAGTAAGGCCAGTGGCAAAAGACATATTCTGCTAAGAAGTACAGGAAAGTGATAAGTCATTTTGCCTTATGAATGTTCTAGCTAAAACCAGGAATGCTACATCTCCTGTCAAGCAAGGGTGCTGTTGTAGCACTGCTTCCTTGAATGCCTTTATTTTCCGGAGAGAATACAGTTTATCTCATTTTTGAAATGTTCATGTATTTCTGCTAATGATACTTTGGGGTTTTTTGCAGAAATGGTTGTTCATAGTGGTTTGTTTTTAAACAAGGTATTTGGGAAGAATACTTGGGAAGAATTGGGAAAAGCATCAAAGATATGCACAATAAATGTTGCAAGCAAATTATTGCAGTGTTCTAGTGTTATTTCAGGTGATTTCACCAGCTCTTAAGCTGAAATAGCTGATTTTTATGATGGGTCAGTAACTCCTCCCCCTGCAATGTTGTTCAAAGTGGCAAGAGAAGACAGGGTTTATGTTTTCATTTAAATTGTATGTACTTGGAGTTAAAGGTCTGTATATATCCAGGCCAATTCAAGATTCTCTCTTGTGATGGAAGTAGGTGGTCTGTTTGAAAGAAAGACATACTTTTCAAAACCAGAAAATTTTTAATGCTGCATCAACACAACTGTTTTGACCCCCCTCCTGTTGCTGATTCTTTCAAAATAATTATCATACAATTCGGATTGCTGCTATTTAGTAGCTGTAATGATGTTACAAAGTGCATGGGCAGCTTAATCAGCTGGAGCCTGAGCTCTTTTTGGCAGTACAGTGATATATCAAGTCTTCCACATCCTGTTGATTCATCAGATTGTGTTTAATACTAATGCTGCTAGTCATACTACTGGAATTTAAGAAAAATACTGTATTCTTTGTTGATTATAATGATATTTGATAGTAATAGAAATCAATAATAAAATATAGATTTTTCTGTTTCTACCACCTTCCTCCAGTGGGATTCATCCTCATCAGGTTTGCCTGTGTGCTAACATTAAAATAAGAGAGAGGTTGGGGAGCAAGGACTAGTGGAAACTGTTGTCATTGAAGAGGCTTAGAACTCCACCTGGAACCAGCACTGACTGATCTGAAAGCTGTATTGTGTTCACTAAGTAGATTTACTAACTAGCTAATGTATGATAGGCTTTTCTTCTGGTGGGCTGTTCTGGTGTCCCACCCATTGTACCTGTTATCCCCATCATCCCCATTGCATCCTGTTCCCCACCACCACCCTAAAACCTAAACCAAGCAACAAAACAAATGCAAGTCCCCCACCCCTCAAAAAGCCCACCAAAACTTGGCTATTAACTTCATTTTGTCCAGGCATACTCTTTTACATGTGTGTTTTGAAATTCCTGTCTCTAAATGGGTCATGGTTTTTAATTTTCTGGGTGCTCTTTATTTCCTAGACTTTTTTTCTTTCCAAACCTAGTTTTTGCCTATTTTACAGTATTGAAGTGTGTATGTAGGATAAACAGTTCTCTCCAGCTTTTTGGCTTGCATCTTATTACTGATGGTAGTTGCAGTGTGACTTGAAATGATGATTTGTAAGAAATCATGCAAGAAGGCCTTCTGTGTGTGAATGTTTGGAGGAAAAGCCAGCTATTCATCAAAGTAAATGGTGTTTGTGCTTCTAAAGTGGAAATAAGAGCAAGAGGCGTAATCATATGTTTCATGTTTGTTTATTGCCTTTGGACATCCCAGAAAGACTCTGTTTTAAATTGCAAAATGTTCAGCTGAAAAAATTCCGTTTCAAAGCCAAAACTACACAGTCAGATTTAAGTCCTTTAGCTAAAATCTTATTGAAACACCGGAATTCTCTACTATTATTGATTAGAAAGAAAAAATAAAGCAGCTTGTAAAGCTTTGTTCTATAACTGGGTATTAATTTTGATTTTAATAAAAGAACAGAACATGACTTAGATACATACAGCAATTTTGTGTAGTTCTTAATGGAAAAACTAAATGTTTTCTAAGTTTAATTGGTTGTTCTAGAAGAGCATTAAAATAAACATTTAAGTAGCTGATATTCACATTTAGGAGTTTGCAATAGAAGTATTTTTTAATTAGCCCCTTAGCTGCTGTATTCTTTCTTATACTCATGCTAATTTGATTTTAATATTGTCATTTGTCTTTCAAGGAGACACAACAATAGCACTACAGTCAAACAAAAAAATTGTGCAGTGTTATTTCAATGTGTGCTGAATGAAATGGAGCTCAAAGTTTATCTTCATGCTGTATTAGTCATTCAAATACTACCTGTGAAATGAGTGTGCAATTTTTTGTGCTGTTTATTTTACCAGCCTGTCAGATGGCAGGACTCTTAACTTTAATGCCTGATTTAAAGTTTGTTCTATGGAGCTTGATGGGTTTCTCTACCTATATATAACAGACATCCTTTTAAAACTGCAGGGGAGAGGATGAAGTTATAATCTAGAATCTTTCAACATGAAGATGTGTGTTGGAAGCTTATCAGTTGTGTATAATTCAGTGTCTATTGAAAATGCTTTACAAAAGCTTCCATAACTAAAAGAATAAAAAATAATACTAAGCAGGGAAGAGAGAACAGCTTTAATTACATTTGAGTAGAGTGATTTCGTCAGAGTAGCAGCTAAGCCTGAGACATCTGTAGTACAAAGAATGAATAGCTTCATCTACATAAGACTGGATTAGATAGTCAATTTATGGAATTTTATAATTAAATCAGATCTTCCAGATAATGTAATTTCATGGTGCACCACTTAATATATTTTGATCTATTACCTTCGTAATCATTTAATAGATGTACAACAACTAGTACCTATGTAATAGTTACTCTTGACTTGTTCATAATCGTATTTCTTCTACATTTCAGTTTTACAGGTACAAGTACAGTGGGAAAAAGAAGCATGAGTCCTATTCAGGAAGAAACTAGTTCTGATGATATGGAAGAGGGAGAAGGCCAAGATAAAGAATATGATCAGACAGAGTCCTGTGCAGAGTGCCTCCCAGATGGTAAGAAGAGAGCCAAAAAATTCAAAAAGATCAAGACAGGACAAGTTCCAGCAGGTAAGAGCAATGTTCATGTGCATGTTTTTCTCTTCTGTTTGGAACTACTCTAGGCCTGAGAAGAATTGAAGTTGTCTTCTTGAAAGTCTTAACTTATTGCCGCCCCACCTGAGACTGGCCAAAGGAAGCAGGATATAGTTGATTTCTTACTTGCTTGCTTCCTTTCTTGAAATAAAGCTCTGAATACTTTTAGATATTCGTAATACCCTTTTTTTTTATGTGACCTTCTACTTAAGGTTACCCAATATGTCTGGTGTATCATAAGCAAAATTGAAGGAATTCTGGAAGTAGGATTCTAGAATAGATTTCCCTCTTAATCCAATACTTCATCACAAAATGTAAGTTTAACTTAATGTGGATGTTTTCCTTTAAGCTTGATTGGATAGAGTTATTGCATACTTGAATGAACATAGCTTGCCCTACCAAATGTGTGTTGTTAGACTACCTCTGTTGCTTGCAAATAAGTCCAGTTTTAATAAACCTGCCTGCTATTCTGAAAACTAATATATGTGCCCTTTTAATTCGGACTTTAAGACTATATATCCTGATAATATCACACTAACTTCCCTTGTTTATGGTTATTTGTGAGACAGGGTATTTCTGCATGTTGAGAAAACTTTTTAGTCTGTTCAGAATATTATTTGCCTCTACAATTAAGCCAAAACTTGACAGTCTACCTGCTTGCCCCTCACGACTTCTTTGGCACACCACTTGCGACAGGCTGTTTCAGGTTGAGTGCAGTTTGACCCAGTTGCTGTTTTATATCCCCTAGTATAAATAACCATGCTGCAACTATACTGAAACCCTTTCCTCTCTGGAACATTTCCTGAGAATGTGTTCACTCTGAGACAATTCAATGAAGGAGTAAGCTGCCAGACCGGTGCTGATCTACGGGGCTCTTAAACTTACACAGGCCCCTTAGCTTTCTGTGTCCTTTGCGTTTATGAATCACTTGGCTTTGTGATTCTTTTTCTGGTAATACTTGGCAAGATGCTGATGAAAAGTGAGTGTGTTTAAAATTTCTTCCAGACATTTTGGACAGGTGGTCACAGTCATTCTTAACATTTCTTGCAGTCTACCTCATGCTCTGAGTATGCCTTTGCTTATTTGAAGGGCTTGCTGGACTGTGAGCAAATCATTCACATTTCTTGGGCTGCTAGAGGAGCTCACTTTCAGGAGATGGAGATTTTGAAAAGTAATAGTATTGTTTTTCTTGTAGAAGTGTCAAATTGTGGATTTGCAGGTGATACAATTTTTTTTCTTTCTTCCATTTTATAAATTTTCTTTTTCATTAATCTGATATAGAACTGACAGTGTAATGCTTGAAAAATAAGTCGTGTTTCTAATAGAAATGATAAATCCAAATAATCTTTTTCTTCTAAAAACTGATGTATACATTAGTATATGCAATGTTCTGTGTGGTGTTTGTAATCATATCCTTTAATGTTCTTTATTTAGTTGAAGAATTTTCACCTAGGGTTGATATTGCAGACTTTAATACCTATATAATCTTTTTAATTTTTTAGCAAAAGTACTTTATACTGTATGTCTAAGTGAACAAAGGCAGGTGACAATCAGATGAGTGGTTCATCTGATATTTTTGATACCTTGTGTAAGTTACTGCAGCCTGTACAAAACCAAAGTAATTAAATAACCTTAGGTCACATGAATTTAAACATCAAAAGATTTTCTTTTCATTGTTATATCTATTTATTTCGATCTCTGTTTGTAATTTCTTGCAGAAATTAGACTAGTAAAAAATCATATCTTAATTATTGGTCATGTGGAGCACTGGCTGAATTGAAGTATATTGAAATATTAAGAGTTAAAACTTTATTTCAGATCTATTCTAACGATTTTTATCCATAAAGTGGTATTGTATACCAAGCATCATTTCTCCTGATTCAGGAGAGTAAAATCTTTCTCAACCAATTCAAAAGATGTGCTTGGAAATCACTTTCTTTTTGTAATTCAGTAGGGCAATTGGGCCGTGCAAGCATATGCAAAATGACAAGATTGCCTACTGTAGTTCCAGGTATTAAAATTTGTGCTATGTATTTGGAATGATGGAAATATATATTATCCCTGTTCATCTTTCTTCTCCATTTAATGTGGGCAGGAAATATTCTTCACTGTATTAACTTCCTTAAACAAGAATAGCTGCAAGTACACTTAGGAAAATAGTATTACTTAACTTTATTATCCTAGTTATTGCAAAAGCAAAATTGCTTGGATTAAAAATTCATTAATTGCAAAATACAGTATTTACCATTTGGGTAAGAAACTTGCCATTAACTTTTTTTTAAAGTACCTAATCATAAAGTCTCTTGGTTTCCCTTTGTAAATATTGACTTGCCAGTAATGCATCTAGAGCCTTGCTCTGGAGGAGAAAATGTCTTTGTATGCTCTGACAGAAAAAAATACTCTTTAATTTTTATTCCTCTCAGTGTTTGTATATTGAAGTCTTTAATATATTGTTCTGTGACTCTGTCTTTTAGGAAGCCTCACAACTAGTTCCACTGGAATTTTTGAAGTCCCTGAAACATGGTAGGAAACAACTGCCTTAACAAGTGGAAATGATTGAAAGCAGTTGCAGGAATAACACCTCTTGGAAGCCATACTTTATTTAAATAAAGTGGTGTTAACAAAGCAGTATGTGTCCTGAAAATCAGTTTAATTATTTTAAACTGTTTACTGAACAATTGCTGTCAATTTTACCTGTGTGTATATTAACTAGTATACGACTCGTTGATCACGTGAAATCCTTGCTGTTGTAAATGTTAGGTTTAAGAAGCAAGACTAAATGTATTTTGGTCACCTACTTTGGCATGTTAGCTATAAAATGTACAAAAAGTACTGGCACTATGATTTTGTGCTAGGCTGTTTCCTGTGCTTGAGGTGATTCATTACCACAAATCTCCTCATCATTGGCTATTCTTAAGGCAATACGATTATGCTATCAGCTTTCCTGAAACAGGTAGTACTGCAGTTTCACATACTGCTTTCTACCAGTTACTTTATCTGGAACTCTTGTTTTGTTTTCCATTCTGTACCCCTTGTGCAGCAGTGCTGATCTTAATACCAGCTTTACCATGTACCTTACCCTCTCAAAAACCTGAAACTTCCAAGTTTATCAAACATTAATTTTGTCAATCAATGGAATTAATGTTTCATCCCTCCTTCTTCCCCAGCTTGTGGGGTTTTTGTAAAAATATTTTTCAGTACCTGTTACAAACCTGCTAACTGCACCAGCCCTTTATTTGTTTAAAAAAGGATCCGCATTGGTAGATTTAAAAAATGTTTGATATTTAACATTTTTGTATCAAGGAAATAAAAACAAAATATGTATTTCCATAAAATGTAAAAATTAAAGACATTTTCTTAGGAACTGTTTTGGTTTTATTTATTAGTTTATGAAATATTTTAAGTGAGCTCTTTTTCTTTCTTTTTTTTTTTTCCTTTGTGATATAACTGGTTTTTTGTCAGCCTCTCGTTAGCTTTTTTTCCATGGACTACTTTCAAGATATTTGTGAAGTGTAACCAAGAAAAGCAAGCCTGTTGTCTTAAGATTTAAATCTCTATATAGTTCCCTTGGAAGAGGGGAAAAAAAAAGAAGCCAATTCTACAAATCAGCAAGATCAAAACCATTTCTGTGGAAAAGTGGAATATTGAGAAGTCTTAATCAGATTGTGTTTACAGTAGAATGGGAACCACTGTCATTTGAGCAATGCAATAACCTGTTTGAAGGTATGCCAAATTTTGTGGGTTTTTAAATGATTTTGAGAGCTATCTTGAACTTTCTTTGCAAAGGAAAAAATAATTTAAAGGCATTAAATGTGAAATGTTTTACTTCTAACCTTGGAATACTACCAGAAGTAGTATAATTAAGTTGTTTTGTTTTTTTTAATAGCAGTCATATCATCACATTCTCACACTAAAATGTGGGAAAGAAGAGAGTGTTATTAGTGATGCAAGGACAAATTAGTTACTGAGCTCTTCTACTGCCCAGGATCCAGAGACTTTTCTTCTCTGGGACTCATGACCTTAGGAGTAACTATTTAAATAACTTTTATCTTGAGTATTTAAACCTACAAAGAAACTGCAAATTTAGTTCTCAGAATAAATGCAACACTTAAAGAGAAGTTATACAAAATACTCATTTCTTATGGAGACAGTGCAGGTAATTTACACACTGTTCTATCCAAATGTTGACAGGGATGTTATTAACTATGCATCCAAAAGAACTGGCATAACTTGATTTGTGAGGGAGTCAAAATGATACAATAAGCATTTAAAGGGATTGTCAGAAGTATAGGTTAAAGGGTGAGAAAGTATCTGCTCAAGAAATACAGAGGCTTTCACTGTCATAGAGAATCCACCTGGAGTTTTTACCCCGAGGCCATTAGGATCTTCATGGTAGTGATTTCAATCTTGAACAACACTTACATGCCTGCAAGGAAAATAGAAATATTAATTGCACTGCAATACAATCCCATACAAACATGTTTTTTCAGAGTAGGCCTTGCATATCATTCTCTGAACTACAAAGGTCAGTAGATACTGCCACTATTTCTACCCCCCTTCCCCTCTCGAATTGTCATTTTGAGGAGCAGGATGTTATTTATCTCTACCTGTAATTAAAACATCTTAAAAAACTAGTGCTCTTCCATTCTGTAGTCCTTATGTGTTTGATTTTACCAGTTAACACCTCAGTAAGGTGCTAAAATATGACCAGATGTGAGCTACAATGTTTCTAATGCTGTGTTTGGGTGGAGAGCTGTCAGGGGCCAGTGAAGTGGTGTGCTAGGAAGGAATTGGCCTCATTCATACCACATCAAACCTGCTTATTCTGTGAGGTTTGCTGCACTTCCCTTTGTTCTAAATGGAATCATTAATTCTAGAAGGGAAAGAATGTAGCTTCTTAAATTAGATCCACATTTTTTCCTAATGTATGTTTAAAATATGTGCATAGAATTTAGCTCTTTACAGCGTTTGTTTCTGGGAAACAAAGCTGTCATCACTAGTCTTCATGGCTGCAGAGTTTCCTGGGTCATGGTCTCTGGGGTTTTATGTACCGTTACTTGACTCCAGAGGTACGGTGAGGCATGTCTGGCTTCTTTGCTGTGGAGATGGGAAGTTGCTGAGAGGCTGTTTTTGCCTGATAAAAAAGTCAGATGCATTTGTGTAATACTTTGATTGAATTACTTTTTTTAATTACTTTCTTCATTGCTGTTTGCCCCTGAGAGTGGGGGGAGACGGATCTGTTCCATTGTAGAGCTGTTTTGCTTTCCACTTGTGGTAGCAGCGATGGCTACGCCTAGATCAGTGTCCTGCAGAACTGCATCTGGTTAGGGCCAAACCAGCTCAGCAGCAGGACCTGCACCCGCCCTTTTGCCTTTCTCTGGTGGGCAGTGTGGAATGGCGTCCCTGCTTCCCACAGCAGCCGGAGGGAGATGGGCTGGGCTTGACTGGACGGAGGTGGAGACTGTGAGGAGCCATGGCAGGGGGGGCTGTGTGGGGCCGGGGGCTGCAGCCGCCTGGGGGTTGGTCAGCACGGTGTGTAAGTTGCAGATAGACAAGATACATGGAGAAAAAGGTAATTATGTAATGCAGAGGAAAGGAAAGAGCATGAGGGGCCCTGTAGCATGGATTTGAACAGGGACAGGTAAGAGACATGTAGACTAAGGGAGAATTAACTATCCCATATAAAATTAAGATTGCTGGGAGTGCAACAGTCTATTTTTGGTATCAGGTTTGACTTTACAGTTTGGAGCAAAAAGCTAAAGGCTTCAGATGATTCAGATGGAGGACTAAATTCCACTGCCCGTCCAGTGGAGAAGCCAAGAGGTAGAAAGCTAAAACCTTTGATTCTGGGGAAGAGTAAATGTTACAACTCTTTCTTTCTTTAAAGTGTTGAGTTCTGTCATGGTGCCCAGAAAACGTCTGGTACTCTGGATGTGTTCTCTGTCTTTAAATCATGGGAAACGTAACAAAAGGACAAACAAAAATGTCCTCTGCAATTGAGCTTCAGATCATACACAAGAAGACTCCTGATAATCAAAAGTTCTTGGCGTCTGAAGCATTGAGACTTGCCAGCTGACCAGATGTGTACATTGAAGAAGATTCCTCAAGTCACTCCACAGTACATTTAGTAAATGAATAAACACTTGTCTATATTGCACTTTTGTAACTTTAAACTTACACTGAACTAACCTTCCTTGTGTGCTTTACAGAGATGAAGAGCAATAGCTGGTGTGTTAGGCTGGGATTTATAGGGTCAATATACTCATAATTAAGATGTTCTTTTTGCTTTAATAAATATGCAGGAGACTTCTTTTAAAAGATTTCTTTTTCCAGCAAAGCAGTTATTGTCAGTCATGTGCTTTCATGAGCACTGTGGCAGAACATGGGTCAGTCCCAGCTCATGAGGAGCTCATGGAGTTCATCTGTTCATAAATGGAATATAGAAAACATTCAGCCAAACTGTATAAAGTTAGATTTCCCTACTTTTATGTTGATTTCTTAAAAATGACTGGTAGTGTATTTGTACATGAGAAACTGTAGTCTGCAAATTCTTGTGAACAATTTTCTAGTTTATTGCCAGAGTGACCCTATATGATGTGATTGATGTTAGTAGGCCGTTGAGCATGTAAATCTGGAGACTGTGGCCATGCCAAGCCAGCTGCATCCTAATTGGTGATCTGTTTACAACCTGTCAATGAGTGAAAATATGTTTGTGTTAAAGTTGATTGCTTCAGAATCAGCCCTTGAAGTTACCAGTTCCTTATACAAACCTCAAAAAAAAATTGCACTGTTACAGTTCCAAGAACAGCTATTTTGTTTGAATCAAGAGACTTTGTGAATAATTTTCTATTGGCAATGAGTGTAAATGTTCATATGTATGCACATATAGATACATATATACTTTACCTTGAATGTCTTTTTTAAATGTGATTTCAAACTCAGAATGTTCAGTGAAAACTGAACATGTTTAGTTCATGTCTATACTCAGTTACATTTATTTTTTTTAGTTAGATGTCTTCATTGTGGGCTGCTTCTTACCCTTCAAAAATAACCATGCTCTGAGCATGTACAGTATGCATGTCTGAGTCTGCCATTTAGATTTTTTTTGTGGCAGGGGAAGTTGCTTGCCACATTCACGATAAGTAACTGGTATATATTTGCTAACAATTCCACAATAATTTAAAATTGGCCCACTTCAACCTTCCCTTTTAATTATCTTGTAGAATCATAGAATAGTTAGGGTTGGAAAGGACCTTAAGATCACCTAGTTCCAACCCCCCTGGCATGGGCAGGATCACCTCACACTGAACTGTATCATCCAAGGCTTCATCCAGCCTGGCCTTGAAAACTGCCAGGGATGGAGCATTCACTACCTTCACTACTGGATGGGCAACCCATTCCAGTACCTCACCACCCTAACAGTAAAGAATTTTTTCCTTATATCCAATCTAAACCTCTGCTGTTTAAGTTTCAACCCATTACCCCTTGTCTTGTCACTACAGTCCCTAATGAATAGTCCCTCCTCAGCATCCCTGTAGGCCCCCTTCAGATACTGGAAGGCTGCTATGAGGTCTCCATGCAGCCTTCTCTTCTCCAGGCTGAACAGACCCAACTTTCTCAGCCTGTCTTCATATGAGAGGTGCTCCAGTCCCCTGATCATCCTCGTGGCCTCCTCTGGACTTGTTCTAACAGTTCCATGTCCTTTTTATATTGAGGACACCTGAGCTGCACACAATACTCCAAGTGAGGTCTCACAAGAGCAGACTAGAGGGGCAGGATCACCTCCTTTGACCTGCTGGTTATGCTTCTTTTGATGCATCTCATGTTGGATTTAATTTCAATTATCATATTTTTAATGTGCTGTTGAAAAATGACTAGTGATCAATGGAGAATTTGTACTACAGTAGTGTAGAACTGCTGAAAGTGGAAACAATAGTTCAGTTGTGTAGTCCTATGATGAGTGTATTCTTTTCAACTAATAATGCAGTGTTACAAAGAGGTGATTAAGCAGAAAACTTCACCTTGATGTTACTGGAGTCCTTTGCATGTAGACTAATAATCCTTTCTGCTAGATTGTACCATACTAGCCTAGGTTTTTAAACTAATTGTTACTAAAACAGATTAAGGAATGTTTATGGTAATACTAAATGATTAGTCTGTGACAAAGTTAATTGGAAGTGTTTGTATTGGTAAATTTTAGGGAGTAATGCTTGAGATGTTGAATATTCCATTCTCCTAAAACAGATCACTATTTTAAGTACTACAATTAGGACACTGCCAGGTTTCCTAAATGAAGTAAATTCTTCAGTCTCAGAGGGTGCGACTCTTAAGGTGTTCTCAAATGCTTATAACATCTTACTAATAATTTCTTACATTAGGAATTTTTTGCAATTATGCATGGTGACCTTTTAGTTTCAATTCTAGCCAAGAACGGGAATTTGATACCTAATTGACCATTTCATGTCCAACATGAAATCTGGGGTAAGTGCTTAGTAGGTTGAACAAAATAACCTTTTCTTCCTGTTCATCATCTCCTCACATGGCAGCAAAACCATCCTGTCAAGCATTTTTTGATGCTTGTCTGCAAACCTCCCACTCTAGCCAACCAGCCTATGCTAATATGGTATATGTGTTGTACATTAGATACAAAACACCAAATGTTGTTACCATGATCCCGTTCAAAGGCCTTCATCATACAAATGTATTAATCTATAAACTGTGTATATGTAAACATAGTCCAGTTGTTAAAAAACAAAGTGAAGTGTACAGAAATGAACACCACATTTACAGACTGTTAGTTGAGTAAGTGTCTGATAAAGGGTGAGCCTGAATTAAAATCAGGATTCACTGGCAGAATCACTTATTTAGTACCCTTTAGTCTTTATGCTTTGCTTTTTGGGGGGGAGGAAAGAAAAGAATTAGACTAAATATGAAACAGTATTTTAGACTGACAGTTTTAACAATACTTACTTTCCTTACATGTACCCTGGAAAACATTTTTAAGCACTTGTCATGACAGTGGTAATATGCTGATTGCTCATACTAAAAGTCTAAATTTGATTTATCTTATCTTAAAACCTTAAATAGCAGCTATGCAAACTTTAAGAAACTGAGTTTGTAAGACTGAAGAATAAAGCAATTCTCAATTTTAACACATTTCCATACTAGTACTACTCTAAAGTTAGCAAGGTGGGGCTATTTTTTCACTTTAGAAGGAATCTGTAAAAGAGATGCTTCTAGAATGACTAATATATAAAGTAAGTCAGTAAGTAATAGTAGAAAGGAGTACCTTTCTGAGGAAAATGTACTATTTGTCATGGCAAAAAAAAAGAGGATGCAGTGTTATGAGAAGATTCCCAGTTTTAGTCTGATAATTTTCAAAGACTTGATGAGTGCACAAATACAGGTCTTTGTTTTTAGAAGAGATCTTACTGGGTTTCTTTTTGTGTGTATGATACTTAATCTGAGGATATGTATGTTATGAGCAAGAGCTAGATGCTTTTTACAGATGTGTTCCAGTAACTTAACAAGCAGATTTTCTTCCTTCTGTCTTGCCAAAACGTGCTCAGACCAATATAGAAGATTTTCTATCAGTGGGTGCTTCTTAATCTAGTGTAGATGTTTTCTTATTTTAAATAAGGAATTTGGAAAGTTCTGTATTGCTTTTTTTGTTTTGCTTATACAGGAGCTCAGGTGAGACAGAATTGTGCTATGTTCGGAATTCCAGCTTCTTTAATAAAGGTAGTTTCCTTCTTTCCTTCCCATGCATACTTCAACAGTTTCAGTTGAGGCACAGTAAATTTCACTGTGGCTACCACATTCTCATTTATTTCTGCTTACTAAAATGCTTACTCGGTGTTAAATAAATCAAACACTTTTTTGTTCCTTAAATACTTTCCTGAAAAACTAACACACATAAACACAGCTGTACTGTTGCATTCAGAAGTCTTTGAAAAATGTTTTATGTTTCCACCACATACAATTTTTAGTTATGTGCATATTTCCTTTAGGAAATAATAATAATAATAGGAATAAATTGTTGGAATAAAAATACTGCTGTGAATTGAAAACAGTACAATATCAAATGTAGGCATTCAGTCTAAGGTACATTTGTGAACTGTAATCAGTATTTAGATTTCCATTGCTCATTTTGGCAAATAGATTTCAGCTTGTTTCCCTCTACAAGAACTGAAATTATCACTGTGTTTTGAAATTGCAGTCTCTTTACCTCCCATAGGCTGTTTTATGACTCGGGCAATCTGTGAAATCTCAGTGCATTAATGGATAAAGCACTCAATTTCCATATGCAGAATATTTACATGAAATGGAACATAAAATTAGTAACCTGGCATGGTGACTATTAAACACACTGCAGAGGACTGTGAGACCAGTATGTGCTTGTTCAGCCATGTTACCACCAATGCAAAGGAACTCTGAAAGCCAAGGCTGGAAGCACTGGAAAATGCTCCTAGAACAGCCTGGAGAACAATACATTGTTAAATATTGTAAGAGCTAGAGGAGATTGGAAGGATTTTCTCCTTGGAGGCTGAAGAGCTAACAAAAAACCTAAAAAATCCTAAAATATACTATAAGAAAATGGACAAAGGATATCAGTAAACATGTTAGGGTTTTTTAATACATCTACACATTTAATATTTCTTAAATAGAACTGAAAAGGCTTGTACAAATAAGACCTCATGTAGGCAGTGTTCAGTGATGCTCTTTGGCAAGGAAATGGCTAGTGACTAGTTAATTGTAAAACTAGACTGAGAAAAAGGGTTCAAGTGCTTTCATGTTTTGTTGCATAACATGCAACTATATTAATACTGTGTAAATGTTGAGTACTTGGTGTGCAGGATATAAACGTTCTACACAGGAGCAGAGTCATACCTTCTGTTTATTGGAATCATAGAACCCCAGGTTTCCAAGGACCTCAAAGATCATCTGGCCCAACCTGTCTGTCTAGGGAAATCATGACCAAGACTAGATGTCCCAACACCCTGTCCAGCCAGATCTTAAAAGTGTCCAGCATTGAGGAATTAGCCACTTCCCTGGGAAAATTATTCCAATGGCTGATCATTGTCAGTGTGAAAAATTTCTCCTTGGGAATACTTATGTCCATTACCCATTGTCTTTTCCACATGACTCCTTGTAAAAAGGGACTCTCTATCTTTGTACCCACCCTTTAAATACTGGAACAGGGTGATAAAGTTTTCCCTGAGTCTTTTTTCTCTCTAGGCTGTCTTCTCCTTCCTAAAGGCAAAAAAATATGTCATCACTAGTGTGATCTGTAGTTGTTCACATGCATGTAAAAGTTTAAGAAGCTCTATGATTACTATTTGTTTTCCATAGGTCTTCTCTTAGATGCCAATAGTGTGTTATTTAAAGCACAAATCTTTGCAAAGTAACTACGTTTTTGCACATTAATAACAGTCTGGGCACCTCAGTCATTTCATTTCAGTTTGTAAAAGTGAGCTATATTTCCTTATCAAGCACTCCTGCTAGGTTTACTGTCTATATTTTTCTCTGAGACAGTTGGAAGATTCTATAGATACTCCTAGGTTTTTCCAGTTTTCTGCTTAATTTTTCAGTTTAAAGATAATTACTGAGGATGTTACCAGATTTTGGAGTGACAGGCACCACTACAAGACCTGTTTGCCTTAGCAGTCGTCTTTGAACAGAATATTTAATTTCTATTCCATTATGGTTTGTGGGGATTTTTTGGGGGGGGAGGTCAGGGAGTGACTTCATTTTGTTGCAAGACACATTCTAAAAACAAAATCTGAAACTGTGTTGTCTAGCTCTAAATGTATTTGATGTCTGCAGTCAAATGGCTATATGATATGAAGAATAAGGCCAAGCATTGTCATCTCAGTACTGTGGGAAACAGAACAGAGTATATGATCTTTTTGGCCTGTAAATCTGAAGTTTTATTTGCTAGAAGTCCAACTGTAGAAACTTCTGGGAAAAAATAGCAGGAAGCTGATGCTCATCTAGTATTCTGAGTAACTGAAGCGCTAGTTTCTCATGTTCAGGAAACTTGGGGAAGGGGGTTGTCTTTTTTTTTTAATGCCAAAATGTATTTGCATTTCAGATAGATTTAGGGTTGTGTCTGGCAAAATGGTCAGATGATTCTCAAGTTTTGTCTCAGGAAAAGTGAATAGCTTTCCAAATTCAAGGTAGTCTAACCTAGAAAAAGTAAAAATGTTTACTGGAGTGAGATGTAAATAAAGGGACTTACAGTACATGAGAAAAAATTGCAGGACACTTGCATTAACTTTTATGTTTTTTCCATTGCTGCCCTTGCTCTGTATATTCTGAACTTAGCAGAATCAGGAAAGCCTTAGTGAGCTATACCCACATTCAAAATAAATTAAAAAAAAAAATCATCACACTGAATTTTCAAAGCTTGTGGTGCAAGCAGCAGTGTTAGCGTTGTAGGTAGCACATTGTCAGAGTGCTGCCATGTCCCAGACTTCTTTCTGTGGAATAGAAACTGGAGTGAATCTGAACTATGCTACTGATCTCTCTGGATGGGTGGATCCATTTTAACATGCTCTGGCTGGCTTTTAGGTAACTGAAATCAGTACTGGAAACTGGAATGGAAAAAATGGGTAATATAAATAAGTTAAAGCATCCATAATCATACACAGTATCTGCTTAATAATAAAACCAAAGGAGGAACTTAACCCTTATAAAATTCCAAATATCCAAACAGAAGAGTAACTGGAGAACTTACATAGTTGAGTTGCAAATCTTGAGTGCTTCACTTATATTTCATTTGAAGAAGGTAAATGGCTTAGTGATTAAATAATATTATGCCACATTTAAAAGTACAGTCTCCCACTCCCCCTTCATTTCCTGAAGTTTGAGCCCTGTTTAAATCACTGTAAATGGTGCTTAATCATATTCTGACATGTCAGTTCATGCACCTCTCTGGGATCCAGCTCACTCTCACATGTCTGCAACTGTCTCACACCTTCCATGCTCTGACTTTTTTTTTTTAGCAGTTGACTGTGAGCTACAAATTCAAGCCTCAGACTTGAAGCAGCTGCATAAGTTTCCTTGTACAATGCCCAATTTTCATGCAGTATGTGCTGCTGAATATTATATTCTACAGAATCCTAAACTTTAAAGCTGAAAAGTTGCTAGAAGTTCCTGAAATTTTAGTAATTCTTCCTAGGGTGATTTGTCTGTATTCCACCCTGGGATATTAATCTGAATTTTAGCAATGAAATGCATGGTTGGTGGGAATCTGCAAACATCTTGGTCTGTGTGTTTACATGCAGTTATATCAGAATTTGTAACACATACGGATAATGACTTTTTCTTCCTCTTTAGTTCATTTGTATTTCCACTGCTCTGTGGAATATGATACAGCAGCATGAAACTTAATCCTGAACAGTTCACAAATAGATTTTCAAATTTAGTGTGGAATAAAGTACAATTTAAGGGATGCTCCACTTGCCTTCACAGTGCTTTTAATCCTTGCAGCACAGTCTCATTCTCAAAAGACAGAAATCTTCTTTGATTACTGAAACTATATGTAAGTAGCTATGGCTCAGAGACTTTAATAAAGTCAGTATCTTCTAGAAATGCTTATAGCTTGTAGATAATATTTATTAAGATTAAATTGTGGAATTGATACAGATAATGGTGGCTATAAATGTAGATTTTATGTTTTTCATCTATAGTGGTGATAAAATTTGAGGTTTTATTTTGTACTTATAAAGAAAAACTCAGTTCAATCTTAGAGATTCAAGATTATTTTTTCTGGGGTATCTATATTTAGTCATGAGCTAGATAAAACCTCCCACCTGAAAAGCTAGCATTTTTATGCTCAGGCTGCTGCTGCAAAGCTCATTTAAGCTAATATTGTCATTAGTTTAGACTTAACTTTTGTGAGTTTCAGACAGAGTTTTAATATTCTTTATTACTGACAAATAAAATTATTCTGATTTTAACTTACGGTTTATATAGCTTCTAGGATACCTCAGGACATTGATTTCTGTAGGGCTGGACAGTGCATAGAATGAAGCTCAGCCACTCAAATATACATAGATTTCGAGTGTTTTGTAAATGTGAATTTAATACTTTATTTAGCTCAGGTTACTAGTTGAGGATAGTTGTTTAATGAACCTGTAAAGATTTACAGCATTATGAAGAGAAACAGTACAGTATTCGCTATTTTTGCTAGCTCTATACAGTGTAATTGCTCTGGCAATTTTACTGGCACTTCTTTTCTTTCACTTCACAATAAAAGCATATCACTAAGAAGTTCATATTTTCCCAATACAATAAAACCAGAAATTTAAGATTTGGTACGTCCTGGGGCTGGGCTGATTTTAATCTGCTTGATATTGTAGATCTGATTTACTGCCATAAAGCTAGAATGATGGTCTGCTTAAATTTCGTGTTTCATTAGTGTAATATAAGTATATTCTCCTGTTTCGTTTTGTTCTCTCTTTCTCCCCTTTAATAGCCACCTAAAAGGAACAGCCACTGAAATGCTAAAAATGAGAGTGAATGACACATTGTAAGGAAAGAGGCTCTACGCCAAATTCCACACATTTACACTGCCAACATTTATCCACGATGTTGGCAAAGCAGAGAAACACTTCTGAGCTGCTCTGTTATTTATGAGACAGATAATTTTTTTTTTCCTGGTGGTACAGCACTGGATAATCTGACTTTTGTCACTGTCAGCTTAACCACCAGTTTTTAGTGTGACATGGGGTAACTCACTTTAACCCATCCTTGTCTCTAGTGTCTTTATCTGTAACATGGAGGTAATAGTTATGTATCTGATATTAGTACTCTGACACTGAATTCAGTTAAGATCCAGGAGTATATTCTATCTTTATGTGAGGCATTATTACATATGAAAATAATAATTACTTATATGAATTTAATGAGCAGTTACTCAGGGTGTTGTGAACATAGTCCATAAAAACAATACATATTGAATACATGTAAGTAAGTGTTTGAAAAAGTCAGGTACAACAGTTTTCTTCAGATTTTTGACAGGTATGTCTATACACACGTAAAGGTATTCTGCCTCATTTATCTTTCTGAAGTCATTTCAGGATCTGCCTTCACTGTGAAATACCATTTTTTACCATCTTCATCCTTTCCCTCCCCTCTGTCTCTCCAGTGTTGTAGCTAAAATGTATTATTCTGTGTTCTAATTAAATTTATAGGCATGGTGTTGTGTTATAGAATCATAGTATATGGAATTATTCTCTCCCCTCCTCCCCTTTTTCTTGTCCTGAAAAGACCTATAATGCAGCTTTCCTGATATTGTAAACTGCCAACAGAGAGCATGAAGTTAGAAACGTATGTTCAGTTCAGTGAGAATGTTAGTTTGAACAATGTGTACTAAGTCCTTGTGCATGTGAAAGTTAATTACTGTGTAAGAGATTTCATATATTCATTCTGGGAAGTTGCCTTAGGCAAAAAATACAAATTCTTACTTTTTGAAATGTCTTCACTGCAGTAGGCACTGAAAGCATGTCTAAGTTCAAGCAGATAAATATTCACTGTAAACATAACCTGTGTAGTTACACAGCTACACAGAAGCTGTTTTTCTGCGCAACTTGAATACTACACAGAAACAATGCAGCTGGGAGGAGATGTGGGGGGGGGGGGATTGAAGTAAAAGAACAATTAGAACAGCTATTATTCAAAATCATGGTCTGTGTTTTCTTGGCTAATATTGAGAGTGTGTTTGTGTATCCTGTGTGTTCAGTCTTCCAGAACGGATAGACCAAGACTTTAAGGTCCAATCCACTTACTTGTATTGGTCTGACTGCATTAAAAATAGGGGTACATTGAATTTGTTTAGTTTCTTTTTCTTTGAACTCTCCCTAGTAGAAGTATCTCCTTGCAACAATCTAATGTACCCTCCTTTTTTTGCTTTTGAGTTTGTGGAACAAAGAATATACCAAAGAAGAAACAAGGCATCAAGTTGTTTTTTTCCTTTCAACTTCCGTTTATGCTCTTTGTATTCATACAGGTTTAATTTTTTTAATTAAAATTTCAGCATTCATTTAACTTTTTTGTTTTGTTGTACTTTTTGTGTCAATTTTGGTTTTCTCTTTTTTTCTTTTTTTTCTTTTAAGAGTGTTTAATTTTAGAATGTTTTTAGACTGTTGTTTAGCTGGTTTTTTTTTTTTTTGCTTTTTCTTCTTCTTTTCATTTTAAGTTTCAACGAAGTCTTTGTTCTGTTTTATTCCAGCACAGTGTTTTCTCTTGTGCTTTGTTCAGACTTATTAGGACTTCACAGTAAAAAGTAATGATTTTTTTTTTTAAAGATCACATGCATTCTGCCAACTAAGAATATTGCTGGTGAGCCATATATCTCCTGGAGAAGGGTTATAAAGGTGGCTTGAAAGTGTCTGCGGTTTAGAAACCACACAGTACGGACACTCATAAAATACATGATTTATGCAGAGAGAGAGAGAGTTATTTGAGTCTAGAGAAAACGTCTGTGGGACTCATGAAGAAAGGTGACAAACTCTAAAAAATACTTTTTAATTGCTCGGGATATAATTCCTCCTGTATGATATGCATTGTCTGTGAAGTGCAGTATTTGCCTCTTTAATAGAAGCACCTCAAACAAGTCATTACTTAATTTGGTCCATAATAATTTAGCCAAGGTGAATATACATAAATCATTACACATTTTGTTAATTTACGGTGTAAACGTTAATACTTTGCTGTGATATCAGTGTTGAATGTGTGCAGTAAGGGAGAGATTTTTGTGTAGACCAACTTAAGGATTTATAGATTCCTGACTGTCAACTGACTCTCTTTTTCCGAATTGCTGCAACAGAAAATCACCCCTGTAAACAGAAATAATGTATTAAAGCTTCTGTTTAATAGCTTGTAGAATTTTTGTGTACATGGTGATCTCAATTGAAAAGGTGAACAATTGTTAGTTTTCACATTATTTCTCTTGTCTTGAAGGCTGAACTAACATTTATTATTTATGTCGATGAGAGAGAAATTACCAAGTTTGTGATCCCTCCTTCAGCTCCCCAACAGGAGCCGTGGTAGTAGGCATTAGGCATGGATAAGCTCTGTGATAGGAAAACTTTATAGTTCTCTCAAAACTTTAAATTGGCAAAATGAGTTGACATTTTCTTTCTGCATTAATTTGTCTGCCATTTCTAAGGATGAGAAACCCTTGAGCATCTACTCCTAAATCAAAGACTGAAGTACTCATATTCCAAACATAAGAAGATTGATTTCACTGAAACAACTAATTAAAGCTTCATCTAGTTGAAGCTACACATCAGTTTCAGTAGGAACAAACCCTTCTGGAGGATGGTTCATCTCATGCTAACACAGGTTTTGAGGTCTAATGAGAATGAATAGTTTTCTGGAACTGCCCAGCTCTTTTTTCACCAGCTGCAGAACAAAAGCAATGTCAAGAGCAAATTGAACTTGCCTCTCAGTGACAATTTGTTTGAGAAGAATCTTATCCTGTGTCCTGGTTTCAGCTGGGATGGAGTTAGTTTTCTCCCTAGGAGTTGGTGCAGTGCTGTGTTTTGGCTTTAGTCTGAGAACAATATTAATAACACACTGATGGTTTAGCTGGTGCTAAGTCAAGCTTACACTAAATCAAAGACTTTTCAGTCCCTCTTGCTCTGCCAGTGAGGAGGAGCACAAGAAGCCATGAAGGAGCAGAGGCAGGAAAACTGACCCAAACTAGCCCAGGGGGTATTCCATACCACAGAGCTCAGATAATAGAAACTGGGAGGAGCTGGCTGGGAGCCACTGATCACTGCTCAGGTCAGGCTGAGCATCAGTCAGTGGGCAGTAAGCAATTGCATTGTGCATCACCTGAGCTTCCTGGGTTTTATTCCTCTCTCTTTCTTTGTTATCCACCTTTTCATTAAAATCATTACTATTATTACCATTACTTTATTATTACATTTTACTTTATTTCAATTATTAAACTGAAGTCATTGACTTCCCTTTAAAAATTCTAAAGCGCATCTCTTTATATATACTAATAAATGCATTTTAATAAAAATACAGAATTAATATGCAAAACACCCAAACCAAATGTACTTAGGTTGAAATTAATTTTACTTTTGCACAGGCCTGTGTAAACCAATAGATCTTCAAAATGACTGGGTTAATCAATAATGGTATTTAATGAGATATTTGTAAACAAAATCAACTTCAGACAAGTTACAGTTCAAACCTCGTGCAAATAGGTGCAGTTGAAATGGCTTGAATGCATTTGGTTCTTGACGTTTCTTAGGAGGCTGAAAAAGACTGAGAGAAAGCTTTTTGAAGGGCTGTACATAAGGAAGAGTCACCAGTGGGTTTCTCCCCAGAATTTTAAGACATCAGTTTTACCTCCTGGAGAAATTTTCTGCTTGAAATGTTTAAACTTTGCCATTGTTACATTTGCCAATATTGTGTCACATTTGCATAATGAAATTTGCTAACTTAGCCTGCATTAGCTTGAACTATTTTGCACATACACAATTAGAAGTGATTAAATAGGTTTTCAGTTAGGCTGTCTTCCCCTGACAAGCTTAAGTAAAATTTATTTCAATAAACCAAGCCATTAGGAAGCCATCTGTTTGAAAATGATCTAGGACTTTGATTTTAATATTTGTGCCTGCACTACTTGTTACTGAGTTGTTGACTCTTGCATTTCTATTATGTGAAACTCACAAGCAGCGATATATAAATCTTGGGATCTATATACTAATTACAGTAAATTTTTGTGATTGTTTGCTGCTATAAATTGTCAAAACAAGATTTGGTCAGCCTTCTAACTCACACTTCCTTAAGAACTGTAAGTCTCCATCACTTTTCTAACCTGAATTATTGTTTTTCCGTAAGTTAAGTAGAGAAATGATGTCATTCACACAGCAAACTGTTAAAAACCTTATGTTTTGTTACCTCTTGCTTTGCAGTTTCCCGTTTGGTACTTTACTTTGGATGGTATGTAAAGCAAATAAGCAGGTGGAAATTGGGTCATAGGAATCTTTCTAGTGCCAAAAACCAACTTAGCGGAAATTGTTGAGCATGGCTGTATTTTCTAAGCAGCTTTACTTTTCTCATCTGATTTTGGCATAATGTTCCTTAATATTATTTATGTTTGAAACAATTACAAATTAATGCTGGATACATTTGGCTCTCGTCAGCTCCTTTTAACAACAAACACTTGTACAGATATATGTCCACTGGAAGTAGGAAATCCTTTATTTGAAAAGTTACAGCTTTGTTTTCACATTTTTATGATCTTTAAATTTCAGTATTCTTCATCTAGACAAGAGTTGAAGCTGTAAAACTCCAGTCTACCAAAGGCTGTTCATTAAATTAATGCGTAATTTGAATATTATTTAATAAAAATAGGGTTTTGAATAGGACTAGAAGTTGTATGCATAGATTATATATAGGGTCTATTTATTTGTCTGGGTTTCTTATTCCTTTTTAATTCTTTTTTTCCTTTACTATCTGTCTTTCTCCAAATTTATTTTTTTGGCAGTTAGTAACAGCAACTACTATTGCTGTATGTCTTGCTACACAAAACTGGTAATTCAGTGAAAGATCCAGATGTTGACTTTGCCACCATGAACTGAAGGGCTTTTCTAAATGAGTATGGAGTTCCAAAAGATATCTCAACTTCAGATTTTATTCAGCTTTATTTTCTCTCATTTTTCTCCCTTGAGATTCAAGCCTCTGATTCTAATGTATTCTCAAATGGATATTCATAAAGAAGAAAAAAATGAAATGCATCTTGTCCTAATTTGAGCACTATTTGCAGGATTGGGATATTTGACTGTAATTGTATGGGTATGTGCTTTACAGATTTTTTTTTTTTTTTTGCTTTTAAGAAAAGGATATGATGCTCAGATTTGATAGAGCATCCCCTGTCCTACACTGACATAAGTATGTTACTTTATATAGTTGGAATAGAAATCAGTTTTATATCTCTAAACAAAAAAGTGAAATGCTGTAGAGGAAATATTTCTGGGGAAGTATTGTACAAAGCATAATTTTGCAAGCAGTTGTCTTTTTTTATATACAGTTTAAAGAATGGTTTGCGTTTAAAAATATGGACAGATGAGTAATTTTGTTTAAGGACATGCAGATCTTCTCATTCAGTATGGATCTGATGACAGTCCTTAACATGCTTTTCAACAGAAAAGACAAAGATTTCATAATCTCTGTATCAGAATTTGTGGTAATGCGAATTAATTATCTACATTAATACTTCCCTCATTAACTTTGATGTCTATTTTTACCAGACATTGAACTTTCTATGAGCTACATGACAAAGACTTTGCTACACTTGATTTTTTTCTTTCTAAGTGATAAGCCCAAGAGAAGATGGAATGCTCTAGACTGAGTGACACCAAACTCTGTCAGATTTGGAGACATAATGGGTTTCTCTTTGTCAGGTTTTGTTGAAGAGTTAAGTGTAGGTTACATCTGTGCTAGGCATTGTAGCATGTGAGTCACAGTGAGATCCCTAATAACAAATGCTTTGACTGGGTGTCCCAGGTTTAAAAAATTGGCCACTTTGATCTGCCTAAAGAATACTTCTATAGTTCTCGCTTGACCTTATTTTTTAGTAATGTTTTATTTTTTCCTGTGTGGAGAACAAAACCCCAACAAACCAATATTCACATAGCTTCTTTTATGGTCATGATTCACCACTATGGAAATCAAGCAAAGCTTGGAAGAATGCTGCGTGGTGACTTGCCAGTGCTTTGAAGTGCATGGCAGTCAAAGCCATTTGGATATAGTTTAATATAGTGCTAATGTGTGATTTCCAGAGTTTCTGCATGTGGTTCTCCACCCAGAAAATAAGAAGACAACAACAATGCACCCTCATACTTCTGTCCTAAGAACACATTAGAAATACATTATAAGGAAGAGGAGTTGAAAATATTAAAAATGTTAATGATTATCCTGAAAAGTTGCAGTCAAATGGTTCTTACAAGAAGTCAAGGACAGGATTAGTTACCCACAACGTTAAGAGCTCTGAATGTTGTCCTTATTTTTGATATATCTATCTATAAATGGTTTGAAATTCCAGTTTAGTAGCTTGGATATAATTTTACAATATTGAAGAATTATATTTTCATTAGGAACAAGTGCTTATCTCAGGCAGGAGAACTGTCGTGGTTTAAGCCAAGTCCGCACAGCTCGTTCACACACCCCCCCCTTTGCTCCCCAAAATCTTCCTCTGGTATTTGGAGGAAGAATATCATAGGAAGAATATCAAAATAAAGAGCAGCTCAAATGTAGTTTAAGTTATGTAATGAAGAGCACTCAGGTAGTGAAGAACTATTTGTAAGTATAACTGCATGGAGTGTTTCATAACTATGTTAACTTTTATCAAAAGTGAAAATAGGACAACTGACCTGTCATGTTCAACTTTTGCAATAGTGAGAAGAAACACACAGGCTTGTCACAAGCTTCATAACATCCTGTCAGCTGGAAATGGATTGGATTGCTCTGTTTCTGTTCTATCCCTCTAAGCTCATATACCTTTAAGCTTTGTTTAATCAGAGTTGGAAGCAGGTTTCTCTCTGGTTCAGTTTCCAGCCAGGATTATTTGTTTTCTGTTTTATGGTAAATATGAGACTTTACTATCTCCACCGCCCTATAGGATGAACCATGACAAGTGCAAGGTCCTACTCCCGGGTTGGAGAAATCCCAGGCACAGCTACAGGTTGGGCAGAGAAGAGATTCAGAGCAGCCCTTCAGAGAAGGACTTGGGGGTGTTAGTTGATGAGAAAATAAACATGAGCCAGCTTCAGTGTGTGCTTACAGCCCAGAAAGCCAACTGTGTCCTGTGCTGCATCAAAAGGAGTGTGACCAGCAGGTCAAAGGAGGTGATCCTGCCCCTCTACTCTGCTCTCGTGAGACCTCACTTGGAGCATTGTGTGCAGTTCTGGTGTCCTCAACATAAAAAGGACATGGAACTGTTGGAACAAGTCCAGAGGAGGGCCACGAGGATGATCAGGGGACTGGAGCACCTCCCGTATGAAGACAGGCTGAGAAAGTTGGGGCTGTTCAGTCTGGAGAAGAGAAGGCTGCGTGGAGACCTCATAGCAGCCTTCCAGCATCTGAAGGGGGCCTATAGGGATGCTGGGGAGGGACTATTCATTCAGGACTGCAGCGACAGAGCAAGGGGTAATGGGTTAAAACTTCAACAGGGGAGGTTTAGATTGGATATAAAGAATAAATTCTTTCCTGTGAGGGTGGTGAGGCACTGGAATGGGTTGTCCAGGGAGGTTGTGAATGCTCCATCTCTGGTGGTGTTCAAGGCCAGGTTGGACAAAGCATTGGGTGACATGGTTTAATGTGAGGTGTCCCTGCCCATGGCAGGGGGGTTGGAAATAGATGATATTAAAGGTCCTTTCCAACCCTAACTATTCTATGATTCTACTGATGACTGTGTCTCTAGGTTCTCTGGCAGATTATACACATATTTTCCTTTAGCCCCTGTTTTGCCCTCAGGGTTTACAGTTTGCCTCTTAGAAGCATGTGATAATTGATGTAGACAAACAGAGATGTAAAAGTTCCCTAAAATCAATGATTCTTCATATTAGGTGGCACAAAAAATCGCACAGAAGAGCAAACACTATATATGCTGTGTATACTTCCCTTCCTCAGTGTTGAGTGCTGTTTTGGCCATAGTCTGTGTGCTCCATGTCATCCATTTCTGTACAGAACTTTTCTAAGTTCTGTTGCATGCATGTCAGTGTCAGAATTCTGAAGCCAGTTTCCTTCTCACTTGGCTGGCCAACAGTTAGAACAGCGTGCCTTGCTGTTCCTGTCATGCACAAGTTTTCTGTCGCTGTGATTCATGGCATTTCACAAATGCTTTAGCTTTTGAGGTTTTAGTCATAACATTTGATCTTCCTTTCAGCCTTTTTTTTTTTGGAATTCCATAGCTCCAAACGCTGGCTCACAGGAAGGGTTTAGATGAATTGATTGCTGTCTGGCTCAGGCACCCCATTGTCCCTTTATTTTCCCTCTTGACTGGGAGCTGCTAGGGTGGGATGTTTTCCGCAGTCCCATGTCTGAGACACGTATGACTCAGCCCTGACAGCATATGGTTGACTTCACATCCTCTGAGGTATTTAATGATACAGCAATTTCATAACCGCAACCAGGATTCATACTTTGTTCAGGGATAGATTTCCCACATTGTAACATATGCTGCCTCAAATGTAGTTTCTTAACAGTTTTGAGTATTTTATGTACACGCTGTACTGGTGGCATTCTCTATTTCACACAATACTTAACCTGACTGCCGCTTATATGCAGAGTATGTAAACAAGTGTTAGAGTGGAATAAAATATAAAAACTGAAAATTGACTCACCACATAACTTCTGAGTAAAAGGTTAGTTACAAACCCTGGAGCTGCTTTATGTAAATCTTAAAAAGATATAGCCAGTAATTCTCTGAGCAGAAGAATTTCACATTGATTATAAATCAGAAACATAAGAAAAACTGATGCAACAAAATCCTATTCAATGCCTTTCCAGGTTTGTTTTAAATAGTTTGAAATTTGCTCTGAAGATAAACTGACAAGTTTGTGAATGTCTTAAAATTTTCCATAACAAAACTGTATCTCAATATGGATGTTATTTATTTGTCTGCAAACATTTAAATAATCAGCATTTTCATATCTTAGTGTTAGGAGAATATTCATGGGTCTTAGAAGGGAAGGTGCTTGCGGAAACTGTGCCAGACCAACCTGGTTGGCTTCTGTGGTGAAACAATTGGCTCTGTGCAAGGTCAGGTTAAGTGGTTATTCCACTATGAAGCTGCATCTAAGTACTGTGTCTGGTTTTGGGCTTCCCAGAGATACTGACAAACTGGAGAGAGACCAGCAGAGGACCACCTAGGTGACTTGGGGACTGGAACAAGGCATGCAAGGAGACACTGTTTTTTCTCTCCAGAAAAGGCTGGGGTTGGAGGAATCTAAACTTAACTAGACATGTTCCAGAGAAACCTGCTCTAACTTCAACATTAGTTCTGCTTTGAGCAGGATATGAGAGATTGCCAGTAGTCACATTCAAACTTATTTTATATAATTCTAAAGTATTTTTTTGGTACTTTTGTTTTGTTTGGTTGTTTTCTTTTAAAGATCACATTGAGGACATCAGAAGCTCTTGAGCAGCATCAAGCCTTGTATATTAGAGCTTATTTCTTGATACATCAATAAGAATCCATTTCTATATGCTTTATTTACTAATTTTCATCACTCAAAATAAGAACCAAGTCTCATTTGGTAGTACTTTATAAATAAAAAGATGGTACCTTTAAACCTCATACCAGGCTAGAGGCTTGGAAGCAGAATTTTGGCTTTTATCACCCCTGAAGCCACAACCTTTTTTTTTTCTCCTGCTATAGTTCCAAAGAGAATAATAGCAGCATCTGTTACTTTAGACTTGCACACAGTAAAATTTCTGCAGTAGCATTGGAACAAGATCACTTCTGCTTGGTTTTGTGCTACCCTTTGTGCGCAGTTTGTGTATCTGGCTGAGTCAGTTTTAAGAGCTACTCCTGATAACAACAGTCATCCTGATCCTGGATCCTTTCTCTCTGCTACACCAGTTCAGGGAACTAACCTGGCAGAATCATAGAATCAGCTAGGTTGGAAAAGACCTTTAAGATTATCAAGATGATTTCCTTTTCTGTAAGGATAATCATCTGCCTGCTTCATTTCCTGAACTTACTGGAAACTATCAAAAGAGGTCTTGTGATAAGGATCTTGTCAGAAGATGCTGGTTCAAGGGGAGAGAATGAGAATGTGTGGCCAGAGACAAGGGAAACCCTTTATGTCAGCGCCTAAATTGTATCGACTTCGCTTCATCATCCATGCTTTCACTGTCATGTTGACCATTTTCACATTCAACCGCATTACTTATATTTTTACAGACTGATGTACATATGAATTTAACAGCTAAAGCTCACAGTGTTAACAGCTTTTCAGATATCAAATGACTGACTTTCAAAAGTGAAAAATGCCAGTCTACAATAGAACATTTAGAAGAAAAAAGAGGCAATTTTAAGTGTTCTTATTTTACATCAATGTACATTTCAATACAGCTGCTTGTAATCTTGTAACGTTACATGTCATGTATGTACGATGTATGTCATATGTACACATTTTCCTGCGTATGAAGAATATAATTGAGAATGAAAAGAATATAATTGAGAATGAAGCTGTACAAGCTTCAGATTGTGCAGGATGAATGCTTTGGTGCTTGATCCAAGTGTCTGAGTATTCTAAATAAGTATTCCTAGAAATTAACTTGCTGTATCCAGATGTGGTAGCCTGAGACTTAGTTTGGCTACTTCTCAGTACTGTAGCAACCCTTAAAAAAAAACAAATCCAAGACCAGAACCTTCTCTAAGCCCCTGCAAACCAGCTTGGAAAACAAATTTGGACCCATTCTTTGTAGAATCATTTACATTAATAATACATTCACTATTAAAAAGGAGAGATTGTAGAACAGAAATCTTTTGTATTTCCAGTGTAAACATGGTAATCTTGTTTTTAAATAATTTTTATTTTTTTTAAACTAAGCTAGAGGCTAGTGTTCTGCATTGTCCTCATTAAAAAACAAAGGTCTGGCAACTTTATTTCTTTGAAATACTGGAATGACCCAAAGGCTTGGAATTGAGATCTGCTGTTGGCAGGAAAGTGGCCTGCCTGTTGAGCATGTGCTTTTTGTTATTTCTGTGACAAATCTACATATTTAACCAAATTTTAACCCTTTTGGGCATAACCCCCCGTGTGATCACTGCATGCTAAATTGTAACAGCAGAATCTTCGATAATTCTATTCCTAATTATTCCCATAGCTCCACAGAACTATTTGGTACGCTCTGTCCCCTGAGAGGTCTTAGTGTGACTAGAATGCAGATGCCTTTCAGTGCAGACCTAGGGGCATAATGAATTCAGTCATCTTTAACTGTTGAAGGTGATTCAACAGGACCTAGCCGGTTTGGGAAGTCCATTCCACTTCCTGGGACTTGAGGACGGTGAAAAAGTGTAAAAGAACTATCGTCACAGCTGTTTCTGGAGGGTTTGACCACAGCTGGCGAGCTCTGGTAGAGGAATTTCTTGGCAAGCTGCTAAAAAAGTTCCCTGCATCTGTATGTGTGCTCTGCAGCTCAGCTGGCAGTGCCTGGCCCGGAACAGGGCTGCCGATTCAAAGGAATGTTGGCTTTGTGGTCACTGGAGTTCACAGCTCTCTGTATTAAAATTTAACAAATAGCAGCTTAATTTAACATGTTCAGCAGTGAACTCTAGTAGTTTCCCCCCAGTTTTTGTTTCGAGGACTTTGCATAAAAAGTTACAGACCTAAGCTGTAGATGTGGCTAGCTGGAAAAAAGTGCAGTGTGTAAAAGGTTGGCTGTACTTGATGTTACCAACAGTTAATGGTTATAAAGCATTTGCAGTTATTTAGCCCTTTCACCTGCTCCTAAGAGAGTTAGGAGACATGACAGTTATGTCTGATGATGTTGAATTAAGGAACATAATCTGTCTGAGGGATTCTGCAAAACCACTGAATTGCAAAAGATCTGCATTTTAATCATATTTGAAAGTCAGAGATTTTTCTTTACAATATCAGCTTTACTTGTGAACCACCTTACATGAGTTACAATAAAGTAGGTTTATAAATAATTATTTTCAAATCCATAGCATTAATTCTGCTCTCTTTAATTCCTGTCACTCCTTGTAGTAGTATGTTATTAAATTAGTACTAAGTGCAGGGATTTTATCATTTAGCATTTTTGTAAGAATCAAGTTGTTTGGGAAAAAAAAAAGTAATTCACTGGAATGTTGATCTTCCTCAGGCCTTAATCATCTTTAATAATTAATATTTTTGGTGACTAATTGTTTATCTGTTAGGGCAGCGGTACGGCCCAGCACAAGCAATCCAGGAGGTTTCTCAATTGTGTGGAAGACAACTTCCTTCTGCAAGCAATAAAGGAGCCGATGAGGAGAGGTGCCCTGCTTGACCTTGTGCTCACCAACAGGGAAGGGCTCGTTGGAAATGTGACTCTCCAGGGAAGTCTTGGATGCAGTGATCACGAGATGGTTGAATACAAGGTCCTCAAGACAGTGAGAAGAGTGTGCAGCAAGCTCACTGCCTTGACTTCAAGAGAGCAGACTTTGGCCTCTTCAGGAACCTGCTTAGCAAGGTTCCATGGGATATAGCCCTAGAGGGCAAGGGGCCCAAGACTCTTGGTTAATATTCAAGGATCACCTGCTACAAGCTCAGGAATGTTGCATCCCAACGAGAAGGAAGTGCAGCAGGAGGGCCAGGAGACCTCCTTGGATGGATAAGGAGCTGCTGAGAAAAATTCACAGGAAAAAAGAGGCTTATAAAAGGTGGAAGCAAGGACAGGTGGCCTGGGATGAATACAGGGATGTTGTCCGGGTAGTTAGGGACCAAGTTAGGAAAGCTAAGGCCCAATTGGAGCTAAACTTGGCTAGGGATGTTAAAGATAATAGGAAGGGATTTTATAGGTATGTAGCAGCTAAAAAACAGACTAAGGACAATGTAGGCCCCCTCTGGAAACTTTTGGGAGAACTGGCTACACAGGACTTGGAGAAGGCTGAGGTTCTGAATGGCTTCTTTGCCTTTGTCTTTACTGGCAAAGGCTCTGACCGCAGCACCCAAGTCTTGGAAGGCGGATGCAGGGACTGTGAAAACCTAGACCTTGGGCCCACTGTACATGAGGATCTGGTTCGAGACCATCTTAAGAACCTGAATGTACACAAGTCTATGGGACCTGATGAAATCCATCCGTGGGTCCTGAAGGAGCTGGCGAATGAAGTTGCAAAGCCACTGGCCATCATATTTGAAAAATCATGGCAGACAGGTGAAGTTCCTGATGACTGGAAAAAGGGAAATATAACCCCCATTTTCAAGAAGGGGAAAATGGATGACCCGGGGAATTACAGTATTCTTCAAAATCACAAAAATTGTTACAGGTTTTCATTCTTCATATTCTCTTGATGCCCACCTGTACCATGGGGTATAGTAAGGATAACAATACCTTACTTTCTTCTCTGCTATGAAATTTCCAAAGTTTTAGTTATGTGGAATAGGATTCTCATTACTATTTCTCTCTTTTTATTCCATTTTAGCGTACATACAAAAGGGAGATGCTGCAAAATGGCTGATACCCTGCTGAGGTATGTAAAGCAGTTTTTAATTCCAATGAAAGATTATAGTTGAAAATACTTAATATTTTGAATGTTGTTCTTAGAGTTAAGTTAATCATCAGAGTCGATGATTCTGGAAATTACAGAAGATGAAGGAGAGGTATCAGTTCCAATTTCTTTGTAATTTTCTTGCATAAATATTTTGGTTAAAACAGCTCTGCAGTAGCAGCATATTTCCTGAAGATACCAAGATGAATTATAAGTTGAAAATTTGAAATTACTAATACATAGCATGTTATTTACAAAGAAATTTACTGTTTGTCACTTGTATCAGTTGATTTGTATAGTTGATATATTAGAAAAACATAACTAAAGAGAAGGAGATGGAAGGGTGGAAGGGTAACATTCAATTTAGTGAGTAATGATTCCATAGCCCCCCTCCTCCATGACACAGGTATTCAAACAGCTTGATATATATTCCAATGAGAAGCAAAGCAGTACTTTCAATATACAGCAGAATTTCTGAATTTGCTGGGAAAAAAACCCAAAGCAAAGACAACCCATGCACTGCTGCCATAAAACATTGACTTAAAAATGAATACAAATAATGTAAAGCTTGATTTCCATTGCTCATGTTTTCTCTTGTAGGATGTGTTGGTTTATTTTTCACCAGTAGGAATGAAAGTGTGTTAATAAAAAAAAATAATAAACCATCCAACAAAAACAAAACTCCAAACCCACCAAACCCAAACAAGAAATTGCAGTTAGCTCATGGAGCAACTTCTGATCCCTACAGACGGCAGTCTGATAAGCTCTGATGGAGAAGGTTAGATTTTAACCAGCTGGCTCTTTCATTGAGAACTTAGGGAATGAGAGAAATGGCAGTTGCAACATAATTTATCTTGATAACTAGAGAGATTGACTCCCTTACCACATTCCCATAGTGCAAATATTTGTGCAGCTAGGTTTTCTGGGTCCTTTCTTTGCCTAGTCAGAACCTTTGACAGCTTTCCTTTATGCCTTTTTGATATGGATTTTTGTCTGTTCTTTCCTAGTTAGGTATTGAAGAACATGAAAGGTGTGTAAAGACTGTTTCTCATGTTTAATTACCAGTGCTCCTCATTGTCTTTACCTGCTGTATTATAAATGCTTACACTATGAATAAAGCAACAGCAAGCAACAGAGGCAAACAAAAAATTTCAGAAAACAGAGGTCTCAATGGAGGGGCATTTTTTTGTACATGTGATTTGGAAATATGGGAAAAGAATTAGAACTCTGGTTTAAAATCTCTGAAGCTTAGTCAGGATTTTGTGGAGTGTTTAATTTGTTGAATTCAGGTGGGTTTATTTTAAATTATTCAGATTTAAAAACTAGTTAAGAGACCTTGCAAAAGTAAAGAATTTTATCCATAATCAGATGTATAGAAGACTCTACCTTGATGCCAAAATGGATTAAAATTCATACTGGATATAATGTTGTGAAAACTTAGGGGGAAAAAGAAGCTTATAAAAGGTGGAAGCAAGGGCAGGCAGCCTGGGAAGAATACAGGGATATTGTCTGGGAAGCTAGGGACCAGGGTAGAAAAGCTAAGGCCCAATTAGAATTAAATCTGGCAAGGAATGTGAAAGATAAGAGTAAGGGATTCTACAGGTATGTAGTAAATAAAAGACAGACAAGGGCTAATGTGGGCCCCCTTCAGAAGCTATCAGAACTGGCTACGCTGGATTTGGAGAAGGCTGAGGTTCTTAAAAATTTCTTTGGCTCAGTCCTCACTGGCAAATGCTCTGACCACACCACCCAAGTCTTGGAAGGCAGATGCAGGGACTGTGAGAATGAAGACCTTGGGCCACTGTAGGAGAGGATCAGGTTCAAGATCATCTTAAGAACCTGAATGTGCACAAGTCCATGGGACCTGATGAAATCCATCCACGGGTCCTGAAGGAGATGGTGAATGAAGCTGCTAAGCCACTGCCCATCATATTTGAACAATCATGGCAGTCAGGTGAAGTTCCTGATGACTGGGAAAAGGGAAATAGAACCCCCATTTTCAAGAAGGGGAAAATGGATGACCCAATGTCATGGGTTCAGCAGTAGCTCATGCTCTGCCAGGGAGGAGGGAGAGATAGGCCGCCTGGTCTGGGCTAGTTGGGGAGGTATTCCATACCACAGCACGTCCTGCTTGGGGAGGGGACTGGGAGCTGGCCAGGAGGGGAGGGGTTAGCTCTCTCCTGGGGCCTGGGCTTGGAGAGGGAACTGGAAGCTGGCCAGGAGGGGAGGGGTGAGCTCTCTCTTCCGGCCTGGCCTCGTGGCGGCAGGTGGTATCGTATTCTCTCCCCGTTTGTCTCCTCTAACACTGATTTGTTATTGGTACCGGTAGTGATTTCTGCTATACCTTAATTGCTGGACTGATTTTACCTCAATCCATGGGAGTTGTATTCTTCTGGCTCTCCTTCCCATCCCTCCGGGAGTGGGAAGGTGAGGGGGGGGAGGGGAAACAAAGGGGGAACTGTGCAGATTTAGTTTAAACTACGACACCCAGAAAACTACAGACCAGTCAGTCTCACCTCTGTGCCTGGCAAAATCTTGAAGCAGGTTCTCCTGGAAGGCATGCTAAGGCACATGAAAAGCATCAAGGTGCTTGGTGACAGCCAGCATGGCTTCACTAGGGGGAAAACCTGCCTGACCAATCTGGTGGCCTCCCATGATAGGGCTATGGAACTGATGGACAGGGGCAGAGAGAGCAGTTGATGTCATCTACCTGGACTTGTGCGAAGCGTTTGACACTGTCCCATATGACATCCTTGTCTCTGAATTGGAGAGACATCAATTTGATAGGTGGACCACTCGGTGGATAAAGAACTGGCTGGATGGCTGCATGCAAAGAGTTGTGGTCAACGGCTCAATGTCCAGCTGGAGACCAGTAACAAGTGGTGTCCCTCAGGGATCGGTGTTGGGACCAGTCTTGTTTAACAGCTTTGTCAGTGATAAGGACAGTGGAATTGAGTGCACCCCCAGCAAGTTTGCTGATAACACCAAGCTGTGTGGTTTGGTTGATATGCTGGAGGGAAGGAATGCCATCCAGAGGGACCTTGACACGCTTGTGAGGTGGGCTGATGCCAACCTTATGAAGTTTAACCATGCCAAGTGCAAGGTCCTACACCTGGGTCGGAGCAGTCCCAGGCACAGCTACAGGTTGGGCAGAGAAGAGATTCAGAGCAGCCCTTCAGAGAAGGACTTGGGGGTATTGGTCGATGAGAAAATGAACATGAGCCAGCTTCAGTGTGGACTCGTAGCCCAGAAAGCCAACTGTGTCCTGGGCTGCATCAAGAGGAGCGTGACCAGCAAGTCAAAGGAGGTGATCCTGCCCCTCTACTCTGCTCTCGTGAGACCTCACTTGGAGTATTGTGTGCAGTTCTGGTGTCCTCAACATAAAAAGGACATGGAACTGTTAGAACAAGTCCAGAGGAGGGCCACGAGGATGATCAGGGGACTGGAGCATCTCTCATATGAAGACAGGCTGAGAAAGTTGGGGCTGTTCAGCCTGGAGAAGAGAAGGCTGCGTAGAGACCTCATAGCAGCCTTCCAGTATCTGAAGGGGGCCTACAGGGATGCTGGGGAGGGAGTCTTCATTAGAAACTGTAGTGATAGGACAAGGGGTAATGGGTTAAAACTTAAACAGAGCAGGTTTAGGTTATATATAAGGAAGAAGTTCTTTACTGTAAGGGTAGTGAGGCACTGGAATGGGTTGCCCAAGGAAGTCGTGAATGCCCCATCCCTGGTGGTGTTCAAGACCAGGTTGGACAGAGCCTTGGGTGACATGGTTTAGTGGGTGGTGTGCATGCCCGTGCAGGGGGTTGGAACTAGATTATCTTGAGGCCCCTTCCAACCCTAACTATTCTATGATTCTATGATTGTAGCTGCATAGGGTTTTCAGAAAGTGAGAAATGTCAAAAAATTGGGTGAATATGCATGGGTTTGAATTTATTTTTAAAATATTACTATAATTTCCAGATTAAAAATGAAACTTTGAACAGCTGTGATATGTCAAGGGCTTGAGTGGATAAAGGGAAAAGAAGCCAACAACAACTGAGTATTTGTAAGGATTATAAGTATTATATAAATAACACATGCCATCTTTAAAACAATGTTGCAAAGTACATAGGAGCTATTGAGGAGAGATTTGTAGAGTCATTTGGGGTATTCTTTCCAGTCCAGTGCTTTTCCACAGTATTGTATTCTATCACCATAAGAGTTGTTCTAAGTCACCTACATATATGTTGTTTTCTCTTGAAAAGTAATTATCCCATATAAATGAGTGCTTTCTTTGGAAAGGACACATCTCCTCAGTAGTTCAGAACTGCCACTAGCACAGGTTCTGGAACACCTTGCTGAGTTTTTTTCTGATTGTATCCATCATGAAGAAGCAGAATGTGTACGATAGCCATTTAAATTCCAGATATTCTCAAGGGACAAATACTCTTATAAATTCTCACTAGTAGAGAAAAAGTGCTATGATAGAAGCACAGTGCTTTTCCTCAAGCTTCTCAGGAAATACTTTGCAGTTATTTTAGCACTGAAAGCCAACAATCAGATTATACAAATGTGTTTAACCAAGCAGCTAGGCAGGAAAGGTAGTCAGTGTCGTGAATTATCTCCTCATCAAATTCAGGTTTGCTAGCCCACATTGCTGTTCCAAACTCCAGATTGCTAAACTCCATTTTAGCAATCCAAAATTCCACTGTAGCAATCTGGAATTTGTCCCTTTCACTTGTGAAGCCAGATGAGAGAGAATTGTCTGTTTTGTTTGTATCTTTCCAGCTTCCACATAAATCTTTGGTTTAGAGAAATCTTTAGAATTCTTTTAGAATTCCCTCTCTTTTGAATACTTTCTTTTAGGAAATTTGATGGGGCTGGGGGGAAGGATATCTTTCTTTAATTATGACTAGTATAATTGTATCAAATATAGGCATACTTTTGTAATAAATGCAATAATATAATGGAGTAGAGAGACAGTAACAACAACAGATTGAAAAACTGTAAGACTACAATTGTATAAGATGCCTGATAATTATTTCCAACCCGCTTGATTTTATCAGATTCTTATTTCAGAAATGGTAGCAGGAGACAGAGCTGATTTTTACAGAACACATATATAATAAAATAATAAAATAGCAGACTTGTTGAGGCAAACACATTGAAGTCATTCAGAAAAATAACTGCATGACATCATGTGAGAAAGATAGAACCAAAAAAGGGCAAGTTTTATAGGCCAAATAGCTTCTATTCATCCCCAAAGAATTCTTCCAACTCACACAAGAATTGGGAGAGTGAAAGAAATAAAACCTTCATCCTTGGAAGCTCACAAAATACAAATATGTTGTCCCACATAGAAAAGGTCAAAAAAGTAAAAAACTAAAATCAAGTAAAGCCATGGCTCTAATCAGGAATGCTTACTGAGAAATACTGACTCACTGCTCAAAACATCAGAGCTGAAAGTTACACCCCATAATCCAAAGAAGTCCTGGAGCCATTGTGAATCACTATGCTCTTGTTATCTTACCTTTTTAGCAAACTCGTGTTTGCATATAAAAGGATGATTTTTTTGACACTTTTTTCTATGTTGATCTCTCAGAGCAGCAAGAAGAGTTTTACCCCTTTATGATTTCAGCAAGGTGATTCCCAGGCACTTGCTTGGCACTAGCAGATTTCAGAAACATGAGCTCCAACACAAGCAGATCCCTGCCGTGTAGCTTATCTAATATGTTCAGCATCTCTTTCATGGACACCCCCTTGTCTTGGGGAAAGAGCTTGCATGCCCTTGTGAGGTTGGGAGCTATGCTGGTGGTGGCGTATGCCTCCGGTAGGGTTTCCCATGCCGGACAGGTCTCAACTGAAGGGTCAAAGTGTGTCCATGGGCAGGATGGGCTCACTAGCCTTGGGGCAACCATCCCAGGAAAAGGATAACTAACTTCAAACCCGGGCAGTTGGAGCTCGTTTAGCCCTGTAAGGCCATCCATCTAAGGGAAGGACACTCTAACCAAACCTATAACCTGAGGACCTTGCTGTCACTGTCCAAGCTCTCTAGGCCCTGGCAGATAAACCTCAGGTGTAAAGGGTGGGGCCAGTTCTGCGCACGCTGCACCTCACCTAAAAACTCCACTGCGCAGGCCTGAAGGTTTACCCACACTTGCAAAGCCCTGTAGCCACAGGCGAGGGACGAAATGGCAGGTGATAAAGGGCACTGGAAGCCGCAGTGGTGAGCTTGCCACCAGCTGCCGCAAGAGAAGTGCCCCAAAGAAGAGATGTAAGGACTCCCTGAAACAATACCTCAGCCTTGGCCATATTGACTACCACCAGTGGTCTACCTTGGCCTCAAGTCGGGGGCCTTGGAGACACACCATATGTGACACTGTTGTCTCCTTTGAGAACTCACGCAGAATTAATCTTGAGGAGAAAAGACAACATAGAAAGAATCGCACCCCTCCTATACCACCCAAGGAGACCTTTCACTGTGCTTTTTGCAACCAGATTTGCCTATCCCACACTGGCCTTTTTAGTCATCAGCACACTTGTAATAAGTGTGGGTAAAGCCATTCCAAAATCTTTGTTAGCAAAGTCAAGCCATGATGATGATGATGATGATGATGTTTGGCATTCAGCATAGTTGTTCACCATCTCTGTTACTCTTCATGTTGTCTGGTAGGACCAATTCTTCACTGGTTTAGATCTGTGTGTGTTTTTCTCAGCCATCAGAATCTGCACTGTAAATTTGCTGTACAAAATTGAAGATGTTGATCGTACAGACTTTTCAAAGATCACTTCTCAGTCCATCTTCATAGGAGAGTCAAACTCTGTGCAGAACTGGATACCAGGAGCTCTGAATTCCTTGTTAAGAAACACATTCTTCACAATTGCATTTACTGTCTCTTACTGTGTCTATAACTGCAGTACTCCTGCACAGAATGGAGTGTTCTTAAGGAACATAGAGAGGGATGATATTCCTCAAAGTCTGGTTTCCTTTGAGTAATATCTGGATCTGCTGAGCTGGAAGCATGTTTCCTATTTTGATGGCTTTGGTAGGGATGTGATAATCTGCAACAGCCACCACACCTTGATTGCTCCACAAACCAGAATCAGCACCCTTAAATTTGACTGTATGGGAAAAAAAATCTTCTTCATATTAAAATCAACATGGTGATATTATTGTTTGATATTATAGATATGATATAGATGTTATAACACAATATGCATAGCCTTATTAACATTTTTCCAATTACTTTTGTCTAGATGATTTATTGACAGTTTTTCACCTTATTCTTCTCCTGTAACAACAGTGCTTGGAATATTGTTTTAAAAATCCACGTATGCTTGTTTACCTGCCCTATTATTTTGTGGCTTTCTGTACTTCAAGGGCATCTCTCTCCGGACAGATACCTGCTCCCTGCATTTTCGTTGTTTCTGCATTGTCTTATGATGGCCAGTTGCCATTACTGTACCTTCCTTCCATCTGTTAGCAATTTTCACATCATGTAGTTCAATCCACTTTCTTTATCAGAAATCCTATTTGCCCTTGAACATGTGCAACATGCATAAAAATGAATATATTACCAAGTTAACATATGAAAGTCCTTGAAACTGATAGTTCCAGGAATGTGGAAATATCATGCACTAAGTCATAGCACTCGGCTTTTATCAAGCAGAATGAAAGAACTACTCTTGTCAAAAAGAAAACAGAACAGCAAAAAAGCAGTGTCAAAGGTTTGAGAAAGCAGTATGATAATATCAATAGGGAACTAGCTGTGCTATGAAAGATGAAAAGGAACTAGTTTAGACAGGTGCAGTTGGACAAGATTAGGATAGTTGGGTACCTTTTAGTGCACAGATATAAGTAATCACAGCTGTTGTCCTGAATCAGTCCTGGGCTACCTTCACAAGGTGGTGCATCTCACAATAGCATTATTGTCACACAGAGATGTCATTTCCAGGAATAACACCTAAGACTTCAGAGTTATATTGCTGTTTAAAAGCAGAAATTGCTAGCCTCCAGGCATAAGGATTTTGATCAGCATTATTGGTAAAATAATGACATGGAGTATTTGAGGCACTTTTATCTTTGTGACTTAAAAACAAAGTAAGAGTAATTCTAAAACACTACAAAGGAAGTGCCATTCTCTTAGGGAAATTTATTTACACTATGAAAATTGCTCTTTGAGACCATGCAGAGGTTTAAGGCAACAGGCCAAACCAGACTAAAAATATGGCCGTAGTGATGAACAGTGCCATTTTAACATTTTACAATACTAATATGAGAAGTAATGTGAGATTTCTAAACTTCTGTGCACAAACCTACAACTGTGGAAACATGATGCTACTGTTGCAAGTAATTTTGGCTCAATTTATTTCCCCCATTATTTATATTGATATTTATATTGACATTAATGTTTTTTATTTATAATTTAATTTATATAATTTATTTTAATTAGCCATTGGAATAATCTACCAGGGAAATGGTGGACTTCTCAACACTGAACTCTTAAGATTTGGCTGGACAGAGTGCTGGGACATGTAGTCTAGGTCATGCTTTGCCTGGAAAGGTTGGACCAGATGATCCTTGAGGTCCCTTCCAACCTGGGATTCTATGATTCTATGACTTTATGATATGTCTGTGTGCATGTAAAACACAGTTGTACTGTAGTAAGTATATATCATAGATACATATGTATACTCCTAATGAAAAATGTTTAATGTCAAAGTTAAGGAAGAAGAATATGAAGAATGGGAGTCTAAAATTTTCAGCAAGTTTTGGTGAGACAAGATACATTCTTTATGTGATTGCTGGGCAGAGGGAAAGCAAGGTTACCCACACACATTCACGTGAAAGCTACATTAAGGTGTAAACCTGAAGGGTAAATGTTAAATTTTTTGCTACCACTACGTTTACAAAAAATTTCTGTAGTAACAGTGTTGTTTTCATAATAGTCTTCAACACTGCATGATATGCTACATAATACAAATTGCCCTTCTGTCTGTAACTTTGACTGCTATGCAGCTGTATGCAGTTCTGCAGGACTGGATTTAGGGAATTATCAATTAAAAAAAAAAACAAACCAAAATATTAATTTTGGAGCAATGAACTGTGTTGTTATTCAAACATCCACCCATGATGGACCAGTTCCCTTGTAATATCAGTGACCAGAGCCTGTTCCTCTGATCCCTGCTCAACTTAGAGAAAGTTCAAATCTCTTATTTGATAATGTGCCCACTCCACCTTTTCAAAACTTGGGTGTTTAGGCTCAGTTAGTTACTCTAGCATCCCCCAAGAGTCAGTCCCCAGGAAAAAGGCACTTATTTCCATGCCTCAAGAAGAAGGCTCTTCCAGAAGGCAGTTTTTCTGTCTTTTATCTCTTTCCTTAGTCTGCACAAAGTGTAGATTTGCATGAACATCTCTTTTTTCTTGCATATCTACAGAAAATTAATCCTACCTGAATCATGATAGGAATGGTCCTGCTTCTTTTGTCTTGTTTTCATACACTGATAGAAAGCATTGAGAAAATCTTCCAGTTAATATTTTATGAAGGCAGAGTCTTCTTTAGAAAGCCCACATGGAATATGCATATCTGGTAACAACAAAAAAAGCCAGACCTTTTCTTTTGCACTGTCCAGGATGAATTGCACATACTTGTTTCTGTAATTCAGTCTAAAATTGTAATTGAATGAGCCTGCAGATTTACTTAGTAATTTGTCATAGAAATCTATTGACCAAAGAAGTCTTTACTGCAACAGTCCATAAATCTTTATAAATGTAATAGCTAATCCCTTATTAATTCCAGTTGGAAAAAGATGTGTCCCAGTGTTACTTTCTCATAATTGAAGAATATTCATCTTTGTAAACAGATGAAATGCATTTGCCATATTTAACAGGTGACCTAGGTGAAGGACACAGTTTTCTATCTGAATCTTTAGTAAGAATAAGGGAGTTCTGGGTGAGGCATAAAAAAACCCACATGAGAGTCATAACAAGATTTTTTTTCATGTAGATCCAAAGAAAACCTCCATCACAAAGGTGGTCAATGGAGAGCTTTCAAAAACGTGTGTTTTGGATTATTTCAATTGCAGTCACTTTGGAGCCTGATTAGCAAAACAAGAAAATGATACATGGAGGATAAATAGAAGAACATCCAGTGTTTTATTTTTGGCATTATTAGTACATTTTAGATGACATGCACTGGTAAAACTCAGAGCAAAGCATTGGAATTTTGCTTAAATTATAGGTTTTATTTCTTCCAACAGAGATAAAGTGAAACAAATCCTGGGTGAGCTGGTTTGAATTCAGCATTTCACAATCAATGCAGTTAAGTAAGTAGTTGAACTAACCTACATACTACATGTCAAATATTTTTGTATAAATCAGTGCTTTCAAGTTTGAGTACATAAAATGCACTTCTTACTGTTATATTCCAAACAGAACATATAGTAATACATAAAATAAAAATCCACGGAGAAAAACCACTTTTAGTCTCAACAGCTTGTGGACTGAAGTTAAAAAGAAATCCAGAACCCTCTGCGATGAGCAATGAATTTTAACCCTTAAAACTAATAAAACTATAGCTGATATGCAACCTGGCTCATAGAATGATGATTTCATGTCTCTAACTCTCTGAAGAAGCTTGGTGTGGCCCTCAGTTTCAAAGGCAATTTCACCTGTTGCAAAGCTTATCTGAAATCCACATATTTTTGTATTATCAAAACATGCCTAAAAAGGAAAAGCTAAAGGTTTTACTAGTTTGTTGTTGTTTTAAAGTCGTGTGTAGCTGTGTAAGTTTGATTCTATCCATTGGAATAGGAAGAACAGTTTTCATAACCCACATAGCAGTATTATTGTAATGGATTTTAGACATGCATTGACTGTGTATTCTTTTTTCTTAACTATTTTAAAGATTATTGATATTAACTTTTAATAATAATGCCATTAATACTTGTAAATAAAATGGAAGATTCAAAAGTGGTTAGTAATAGGATAATAAGAAACTGAATGTTGTGAATGATGGTCAAAAAGAAAGGAGACAATGGTGCACAAAACTGCTACAGAAAAGAATCTGATGGACCTGTAAAGGGTACTCATGCATTTTAAAAGCAATAGAAGAGAAGAAGAAAAAGGAAGAGACAAATCCATTTTAAAGCTCTTGCTGAAATGAGAAATGTTTTACCATTGTAAACTGCAAAGAGCAGGTGAATTTTCTCATAACTGAACTGCAAGTATTAATTTTATTCAGGAATCTGATTCACTCCTTTTTCACTAGGTACAAAAATAAAAAATTGTAGAATAAACTAATACAAATAATTCCTTCTATGACAATGTAGTGGCTCTTGTGAATCAGGGAGAAGCAAAGTAGGAGTTGTGTATATTAATCAGGCTTTTGAAAGTGTTCAAATGGCATTCTCGTAAGCTGTCTAGGGAAATACAATCCAGGTCATACATTGACAATATTAAGGGCTGTATGTGAGACTGAATTTCCCTGTCCAGATTATGTGATTAAGAACCTGGTGCAAGTTGGAAGATGTCACATTTCAGACAAGATGCTTCTTACTGGCAACATGCTGCCCCTATGAAACATAGTGGCTTCTGATAAATAACCCTACCAGTGTGCTGTGATCTCTATTGTCAGGGCATGCACAAGAGACGAGACAGAAATATAGCATAAGGAGGCTGTAACAAATAATAGCTCAAAGAAACTGAGCCAGTTTTATTAGCTTTCCTGATGACAACTGCAGAGGATGGTTAAAACATAATATATACAGAATATATTCTGCTTTGAACAGGTACAAGTATAACCCTGCACGTATCTTCTGGCCTTTCTTGCAGCAACTCAAAACTTAAGCATAGATTTCTGTTACTACTACTATTCTTGCTGTAGATTTGGTGGTGGTTGAAAAGTACTCAAATATTATCATCAACTTGGTGGGGCTTTACAGAGGGATCTAAAGTCTTGTACTTTTTAATTTTTGGTGTCTTGGATAGAATTGGATATTAGAATATAATCATTAAGTTTCACAAGATTAAAAGAAGCTCCCAGTATGCTGAAAGGCAGGATTTGAAATCAGAATAATCTATACAAATTCAATAGTCTGAAAAATACAAGATGCAATTTAATATGGAAACCCACAAAATATGTTTAAGTATAAAAAATTAATCCACAAGGGTTATACAGAAATTGATCTGAATGATATCAAACACTGGAAGTAGACTATATTATATATATAGAGAGACTATATAGTAGTCTATAGACTCCCATGGGAAAAGTTTGATTTTGTCATGGCCTTTTAAGCAGCTTTACTAGTGTTTGTTTGCCCATTCCTGTGAGCCTTTCAGTACTGTTAATATCTTTTGAATTAGGCATCTCCACACCAGTCATCATCTTACCAATTCTGTGGCTTGCTTTCTTTATACCTGCAAATTAAAGTCTCCTGTGAAGCATATTTATAAAAACTTGCATGATTACAGAATGTGGTTTCCATCCCTTACTATGGAGTATTTAGGTACTTTGCTGAATTCAGGTCATGATGACACACACAACTGTGCTGCTCAAACAAGCTTAGAGGAACCCTGTTTTCCACTCCTGCCATTTATCCTGACTCTCATGCCACCCCTTTTGCTGTGTGGTGCTGGCATAACTATCTATGGGCTAGTATGGAGCTGGACTGGGGAACTCATCCACCTGAAAAATGACACTGGAAAAACCTGCTGCCAAACAAAAGCTAAAGCCCGTAAACAGAAGGTAGGAAAGTCTCTGTGGAAGTCCACAGAGTCTCTTGGACTTGGACTGTGAGACCTTGGGAAACACCTAAGGCACACTAGCACCAAAGAGATTTATAAACTCATAATCTCAGGGATGTCCACAAAGGGCAGCTTCACAACAGTTACTTATTACGGTATTAATCTTGGGGGTTGTCCAATTAATATTATGCACTAACAAAGCTCAGAATAGGTTATGAAAGAGTGGTGGATTGAGTAGTGAGACATAACACTATGGACTTTTTTTGCTGCTTGGTCCATAGCAAGTGGAACTGCTCATCAGTGAAAATGTAAAGAGTAGCATTTGGAGTCACTGCTGACAGCTTGAGATGTAACAGGTGATGAAGAGTTCACCAGCACCAACAGCTAACTGTTCATTCTCTGCTAAACAAACTGTCAAAAAAGTAAAGCTTGTCTTAGAAGTACAAAAATTAATTAGTTGATGTCACGAGCAGAAGCAATGATTGTTAAAGTGCCACCTGGGCATATTCACTACGTATCACTGATATTGCTGATATCCTCAGCAATAGAGAGCAGGACAAATTCAAGCCAAGAAAGTAAGAGTGACCTGAGTCAGCTTCTGAGTTTGTTTTGGAGGTAAATTAGCAGCAGAGTTCTCTCTGGTGAATGACTCTGATCTGTTACTTGTCAACTAAACAAGCCAAAACAGAATTGAAACAAAGCAGCTCATCACCTCCAAATGGAGTATGGGTGCCAGGTATGCTCAGCTATTCACTCCAGAGTCAATCTGTCAGCCCTAAACCTGCACATTCTGACAGCTGCTATTGTTATATGTGGGAAAAAGGATCAAAGAAAAATATACTGAGAACAACACAGATGAAGTCTGGAGTGCCCAACTCCAAACACTTCCCTTATGTGGGAAGAACTAAAATCTTTATGAAAAGTTGAAAAATACTTCCATAACAGTAATGAGGAAGTATTCTTCTGTTGACACAGCTTAATTCAGTGATTCACAGACTATCTCTCGTCCCACATAACTTTAGGTACTGGTATGTAAGCTCTGAGTGTAGTCATCTTAAGCTATTGTATCATCATGAGAAAGCTGCATTTGGGGTAAGTAACTTTTCAGGGTTCAGCCTTCCTAAAGTCTGAGCTGCCTCTTGCTGTAGCTGGAGTCACTGCTTTTGTTGTTGTTCTAACTTAAGAGTCACTCTGTGACTGGAGCTGATACAATCTCAGTTATAGACGCTATTGACAGTTACATAATACCTTTGGCACAAAAGGTTTCTTTCTCAGCTTAGCTCTGAACAAATGCAACAGCAATATTTCCCCAGAGGTACCTCAATGAAGAGGAGTGAAGGGATCAAAACTAAAATGCATTATGAGCTGCATATTCTCAGCTCTGGCTGCTCTGGCCATCAGATAAAACTCTGGCCAGCACACGAATGGCAAAACGTGGTTAGGTCTTCAGCAGAGACCCTTAGTCAGTAAGATCAGTACTGGGTATGACTGGAAGCACAGTGCTTAACAGAGTATTTTTTGTTTCATTGACCTGAAGACAGGACTGTTTATAAGCAACAAACAGACTACACTTACACCAGCTATAATCTGTTCAGTTCCTCTTTTTGCTTGTATTTTTTTTCTTTTTTTCCCAGTTTGGCCATCAAACATGCACATACTCTCCTCAACCAGCTTTCTCAGCACTTCATTGCTAATCATGGAATCATAGAATCAATTAAGTTGGAAAAGACCTTCAAGATCATCAAGTCTAACCATTACCTCAGGTCTGCCAAGACCACTACCATATCACTGAGGAATTCATCTACTCAGTTTTTGAACACTTCCAGAGCCAGTGACTCCACTACTGCCCTGGGCAGCCTGTTCCAATGACTGAACACCCTCTCTGTGAAGAAATTGTTCCTAATCTCCAGTCTAAGCCTCCCCTGGTGCAGCTTGAGGCTGTTTCTTCTTGTCCTATCCCTTATTACTTGGGAGAAGAGACCCACCCCCACCTCATTATAACCTTCTTTCAGGTAGTTGTAGAGATAAGGTGCCCCCCTCAGCCTTCTCTTCTCCAGACTAACCAACTGTTGGTCAGTCTTCACTCACTGTGGAGATAATTGACAACAATGGATATTATTTTGATTGTGTGGCTATCTTATAGAACATTGTTTTCTTATGTCATGTATCCCTGGCTTAAAATTAATTTTGCACTGAGCTCTGAGCTCCCTTCTATTTTTTAAGTAGTTACATAATTTCAGTTTTTCTAAGGATCAAAACTGGCAATAGTGGAGGTTGACAGTTGTTAGCGTTATACTCTGGAACCTTTTCCAGAGATTTTCCAGAATCTTTTCCAGAAAATTTATTTTTTTCCCCTGGCTGCTTTATAGAAATGGTTGAGGCGGTGGCATACAAGAGAGAATTCTAGTGAATTACAGCAAAACAGTTGGAAAATTAGTTTAGTTTTCAGGCAGGCATTTTTACTGCTGTTTTCTGGACATGCCAAATAAAATGTTTGGTTTCTTAATTATGGGTAATAAGCTAACTAATGACTGATGAAGAAATTAATGACTAAACAAAAATATTTAATATGTTATTACTTAGATATAGAAACAAATTCCTTCTCATACTACAAAAAAATGCACTAGAACTGCTGCTGCTTAAAGTAGCTCTTAGTCCCATAAACATTGTGTTTTTAAAAAGAAAGGTCGCTAAAGTGTCTTCAAGTCTGTGGCAAGATGGCTTAAGCAGCACAGCTGAAGTCAAGCATGGCAAGATGTCGAGTAATGTGAATGAGCTTTTCAAGGAAGTTGGTCTGCATTGGGTTGGCAAGCTCTGAATCTAAGGATGAGCTGCATGAAGTTCATAGAAGTAGTAAGACTTTACAGTGATGGTTTTCTTTCAGTGGTTTGGTAGGAATGTTCTTAGGATGCACACAGAGAGAGGAAGGGAGCTCTTGATTTAAGGGGAAACTTGGTCCTCCATTGGGATTACAGATTTTCTTTGCTAAATATTGTGCCCGATATTTATCTCCCACTTTTATTAGGTGATCCAGACCTTTGTTGATCCAATAAGGCCTGTAAGGACTAACGTCTGAGAGGACCACTGTCCTGGCTAGTGCAGCCAGGCACATAGCACAGAATGAGTCAACTAAGGAAAGCCAACATTTCATTAAGTCATCACATGTAAAAGCATGAGGAATGGAGGGAGAAGTTTGAAGTAAAATAAACCTTCACAAGAAGATACCAGAGAACCATAGTGGAGGTAAAGAGAATATAGTCACCCTTTACAAAATCTTGGTGAGACAAGATTGGGCTGAACAAGAGAAAATGCAGGAGAAGGATAATAGTGTGATCTGTTTTACTGACGTATAAAAATATCTTGACTAGCATGGGTAATTGTAATAACTTAAATATTGAAAGTTCTAGCAAGAAACTACTACAAAATGATAGAATTAAGAACTCGCTTTTAAAATGTTGATTAAAAAAATAAAGAGGATTCAGCAGGAATAGCAACTGTAACTGTTCACCCTGCACATGAATATTTTGAACAATGCAAATTATAGTTCTGTGCTTCCCACCAAAGGGTCTGTAGGCAACAAGATTCCTCTTTCCAAATGTTAATTTTTTTTCTTTAAAGAATGCATGTACATGATTAAACCAAGCTTGCCCTTCTACCTACTTTTCAGAGAACTATCTTTCTATTGGTGTATTGTAGGAATGAAGCTCCCTCCCCCTTTACAGAAGATGGCACAATACAGAAGAAGTTATTTCAGAACATACTCAGTTTAATTACAGGATCAGTGAACACAGCAATGTTTTCTTGGCAACAGGTAGAAAAGCTGGCAGTTAATCAGTTTCTCTGGAGTAGTTTCTTGGCATTACGTTGCTGCATTAGAAGCTTGGATTTTGTTTCTTATTTTGTTTTTCTGTTCCCCTGCTTCATTTCCTTTTTATCATTTTTTTTTCCTAGTGGTACATAAAAATAACATGCTGCATTCTTTGTTATGAAGAAAGATTTAACTCATTTCTTTTTGAACTGGTAAACAGTGGTGGGATGTTGTAGGAATTCTGTGCATATGCACGCATTATGTAAAAAGGTAGCTAAAAGAATATTATTAACAGCTTAGAAGGAGAGGACACAATTTAAAGGGATAAGTGTTGAATGTTAAACTTATATAATTGCAATTGCAGAACTTATATACTGAAATGTATCACATGTGTAAGAAAAAAATCAGGTAGGTATAGAATGTAAAACTACCAGTACCTCTGGCAAGAGAAAACCCTCAGCGTAGAAAGACAGAGACCACGTGCCAACAGTACTTGTGGCTTATGTTGGTGTCTGATTGCTGTTGCCTTACAGACTTACTGCCTGCCCCATAAAGTTCATTTCTATTGATCACTGCACGTACTAAGTTGAATTTAATACTTGACAGCAATATTATATATGAAGAGCATTACTTTTTTCAGAGAAAATACATAGTTCTCCTTCCCTTGTCCCTTTGAGAGACTAAACAAACAACAGAAGTAACTGCTGACTGAAGACACAGATGTTGTAATCCCCATGTATGTATCTACACTTGACAGAAGGGCATAATTTTCCAGATTTTACAGTTCAGATTGCTAGTTTTCTATACTTCAATATAATCATACATTGGATTCTTGATGGAGCAAAGATGAGTCATGAAGAATGACATGCTTAATAGTAATTGATAGAACTTTTTAGGAAGTAATTTGTATACCTGTTTAGTGTTCAAAAGTGTCTTTTTAATATATTCTTACCTTTATTCTTATGATTTTTTCTTTTAATGCTATTTGAAAATAGTTTTCTTTTAATGAATAAGAAGTTGTCATTATTGCGCAGCTACATTGTTATTTTTATGTTTGTACAGCATATGGAAGCCATAAGCAGACAGATTCTTCTTAACAGCATGTCATGCCAGCACTCTGGCCTTGTAGTTTTCGTTCATTTTTGTAAGTCTGTGTCCTATGCAAGCTCATTTCATCCAAAAGAACAAAACAACTTTGGAAATAGTTTCTTTTCTGTTGTCTTTTCCACTTACACCATTGTACAACAGTAACTGAATATGGCTCCCATTACTAATTCACATCACATACATTATCATGTCTGCTAACATTTTCTCTAACATAGGAGTGAAAGGAGTAGCCAGATAATGTAACTCTTGCAAAATTTTTCATTTTAGGATGTATTTTGCCCCAGTGCTGAAGTAAAATTCCTATTGAAGATCTGCAAATAAGAAAGTAGGGCAACACTTTATTAGGTTAAGATGTTACACTGTGTTTTGTGAATGTAGACATTTCAAGTTTGGGGTTTGTTTTGGTTTTGTTTTAATATGAATTGTTAAACAGGCTTTCTGCACATATATACAATTCCCTAACAACAAAACAAAATACTTTCAGAGGTAATGAGGAATGAAAAGGATAAAAAAAGTTAGCAATCAAATAGTACAGCTTCTGAAAAACTTTAAACTTCCCCTCTAAATATTCATCACAGCAGTAGCCTAAAATTTTAGTTTATATTTTGCATGTTGTTATGAAGTGTTTATAAGATTTTATAGTGTTCTTCACCAAGTCTGGAAATAATATATTAATTTTTTTTTGTTCCAGAAGTGTGCCTTATGTATGTTTAGCTCTCACTGCAGTGTCTTGAGCTTATCTCTAAGAAATAAAGTTTGAGTAAGCCTACTTCTTGTTTTATTTTTCAAGACAGGAACAACATAGATATCTACACATCCATGCTAGAACTTCTGCACAGCTTCTGAATTCTGTACTCAGACTATTAATAGAAGCAGAGAATATTTTACTCTTTCTGCAGATATACCTTCATTCTGGAGAAAGATTCTATTTCTCTGATAAGTACATAGCAAATACTAAATTCAGTACTCAATATCCTGTGTCTTCTAGTAGTCTATCTGGCTGGCATTACTTAAAGTAATTTCCTGAACTTGGGTGCTAAATTGTTCAAGCCCTTGGAAGCAAGATTCAGGTTCAGCTACACATTTGCTCAAGAATGTCACTAAATCATTCCTCAAAAAAGGGCTGTACTGAACCTTTAAGATATTTTTGTGTATTTTTAAAATCTGTAAATATCTAAACACAATATCTAAATTTTATTTCAAAGGACTTATCTATTTCTGAGAAACACAAAGTAGAATGTTACTTCATTCATTTTAGGGTTTTTTTTGAGAACTCGTTCTTTTGAGCACTCAAAGCATTTTCTATTTAATACTACTTTCAGCAGTATCTGTGAATTTGTCAGCTTTGAAAATAATACCGAAGATATGTTTTGGACTTGTGCTTTTCATCTCGTTTCTTCATTTCCTCTTGACTGCATTCTTAAACTGCAGTTTATATAATGATAAACGCAAGAGTAATGCCTCGTGAGTTTGTCTCACATCTGATGATAAATATGAGAGTAACCACTAGTGATTTTGACTCACTTCTGATTTCCCTTCAGGGATTTATGCTTTTATTTTCAGGATTAATCCCTGCTATTGTAAAAATATTTGTTGTCTTCATAAAGGCTCCTGAGTGATTTTGGTAATTACTTGGGTGTGTCCTGTTTTTCATACATATAAATATATATGTAATGGACCCATATGTACACAGTGGTTGATTAACTACCAGTTCAGTACAAACCTCCTTAGTTTTTCAAATATACTTTTATCGTGCCATACTGTGCCCCATTTAAAATACTGTTGGAGGAATTTACTCAATCTTTATTTAGACGTGCTAATCCTGGTAAAACATACAAAAATATTTTTGGTAGCTAAACTGAATAAGTTCATATTTGTTCTACTTTTACTGGATTTAGTATCTAAATTGTGTGCACGAATATAAAATCTTTCCTGAAATGCCCATAATCTTCATGTTTCCAAATTTAACTTACTTAGTAGAGTCCAGTCTTTTCTCAACAATTTTCTGAATCTAGAGTGAATATTCTGTTTCTAATTTCAACTGTTAAAAAACAGTTGTTTTTCCTAAGGTCTTCATTTTATTTATTTCTTAAAAGAACACTTACTTACTCACATGGTGTTGACTAGACCTTCTCAGTATAGTGTATGATTCTTTTGCAGGGTTATATTACTTCTTATGCAGAGTAGAGGCTTGCTATTAGTCTGTTATCTCAGTTTTCTGATATTAAATGTGAGAAAAAAGCTTTTCCTGAACTGAAGTTGTGCACATTTATAACTTATTTTTGAGCCATGTAATGTAGAAAGCAGGTGAATTAATTTCCAGTTTTTCACACAAATATTTTTCAATCCAATTTCTTTTTGTTAATCTTTTCATATTTTGTTTTAACTGTGTTGTATTATTGACACTTACAGTATCAACCCATATACAAGTGAGAAATAGAGGACAGAAAGGAAAAGTAAGAATAAACAACTTAGAGTCTTAATTCTTAATCAGCTACTGCTTTTGATACTTTAAACATGGTGATAATTAACGTGGAAAGCTCTGGAAGCCTCAGTAAGCTAACTTGATCATCTGAAGAATGCCAGTACTTATTAGGCAAAGTTCATGATTCATACTCAAGGATTAAGCCAAGAGAATCTTGTGACCTAAGCAGCCTGGCTCTCCAGTGGTAAAAATGGGATTTTCTTATCTTCAGAAAAATAATTGAGACAGAGAGCAGGGATGGAAGCTGACAGTATACATTTGATTTAAGAGCTAGCAGTGCTCAGGATACAGGGAAATTGCTGTTTTGGCAAATTACTGGTATCATTTTAGAAATGTAAAGCTAAACTATGGCGTATGAAGTATTCTGTGGAGATGAATCAGAGAATGCCTGACAAACAGTAACAATGAGAGTTGTAGCATGAAATGTTAGGTCTTTCATCATCAATATCTGAGTTATCCTGAAGGAGTTTTTAGTCATTTGCCTGATATTCAAGCAAGTGCTCTTCCCTGGCTATTAATCACTTAAACCCAAACACATGAACATGTGTCACATCATGGTAGGTAGTCAGTGCTTGAGACTGGATGCAAGATTTGGAGTGATGACATGACATCTAATCTTATTTCTAATAGTAAACATTGACTTGACAGAGTCAGTCAGCTTCAATACTTCAATTTTTCCACTGCTGTGACTGGGATAATAATTTAACTTTTCACTTACTTTAGAATCTTACAAAAAAGGCCTTTGAAATATGAAGACTAAAGGGCACAATGTGGAAGGGAGCACTGTGAATCAGACCCCTGACTGAGAAAGTCACATAAACGCATGCTTATCCTTCCGCAGAGCTCACTGACATAAACCTTGGTTATATTTAGATACACATTTAGAGGCCTTACCACCTTTATCCTCTCTCTTTATTCTTCTTTTACTGCTTTATCTTATTGTAGTTTACAAATTGGAAGGGAAAATTAAAATAAGACACCAAAGGTCTAACCATTGTGGCTTTTTAATTTGGATCTGCATTCACAAGCATGAGAAAAGGAAAACACTGCTGGTTTGGTGCAGTGCCTGTCTTTTCATATTGCTTCCATTTCCTTTCAAGAATGGATAAATATCAGCAGGCAAAAACACAATCATTGTATAAAACTGATGATCCCATGGTTTCTTTAAAAGCTATGCAGTCAAATTCCTTAGCATTCACAATGCAGAAATCTCTGGCATGTGTCAAGAGAAGTTTCAGTGGCAGCTTTTGTGGGAACTGCATAGGTAAGGTAACAGCGCACTCCTTTCTGTGCAGTCTTTTGTACTGGCTTTTGTATTGTACAGATCAGTCTTAAGGGAATAATGCTGTAAGGGGCATATGCAGGCATGCTACTCATTTTAATAACATTAGTGGTTTGGTTTGAGTTCTGTGCAGGAAATCATACACTTGAAGCTTCTTGCAAGGGGCTGATTTGTGGGGAAAAATTTACCATCATTATATTCCTGTGCTCAGTTGCAACATCTCAAATTCATGTTTGTTCAAACCTTCCTTTGAAATCTTCTGGAGTCGCAGTTGAAATAAAACAAATTAGACCATGAAAAGGTGTAAACCATAGCAGTACATAAAGCAAATTCCATCGGTGCTACCAGAATCTTTGCTCAGATAGAGTAGTTTAAAATCTTCTGTAAAACATTTTTGTGCATTTATATTTTAACTTGCTTTAGTGACATTTGGAGAAGAAGTAGACAAATTGCATTAAGGAAATCACCTTCTATATAATAATAATACTTTAAGAAATTGCAGTCTAAATTGTTTAATATTTTTCTTAAATTTCAGTTACATACCAGCCCTTGGCAAGGAGTAGAAGGAGACATTTCAAGACACATCCTGGACACTCCTTTGTCCCCTACTGAAAAATGGGTGGGGAAATGCTCTATCAGGACAGCAGTAATTTTCTGTAATACAAATCTGAAATTACAGGATTGGTGGTGTACATGGAAACACTGTATAGCAACCCTTACCTAGCACTGCTGGTTTTATTTTTACAACTATTCCCACCTTTAATAGCAGTCTGGAATTTTCATTCCTTCTCATTATCATCACAAAACCTGAAAAGTGAGATTTAGGGTAGCAACAGTTTTCTTTCTATGTTTACAATGAACACTTTTATATATACTGCATTGTTACTGTATATTCAAAGGGAAGACTTTTAAAAGCAGAAAAGACAATTTAGACACCACACTACAGGGAAATCATGATCATGAACCTGCCTAGCTCCATTTGTAACTTGGACATAACCAAAGTTTTGTTAAGAGGTTTGCTGAATGTTATTTACTACTTTGGGTAAATGGCCAAAAAAAGTACATTATAAACATAAAAGCCTGTTATTCTACAATCTCTTTCACCTGCCAGGTCAAGACAACCTTCTATTGAGGTAAAAATGAGGACCCAAAGATGTACACTTGAAGGTTAAGAAACTTGATAGTTAAGAAACTATCAACAATTTAAAGAGTAAGTTTAAAGTGATAGTTCCTGTTGTTAAACTTGTACTTCTTTCCATGCAGTGATTATTTCACGTATAAATTTAAAATTGGTGGGTCTTTTAGATGTTGTTTTCTAATGTATATGTTTTAAAAGCATTCTCCAACTGAACTTGTAATTGTCTTCCCTGATTCTTATTCTGACTTAACATTTACAGCTTCCATTCTAGAATTGTGCCTAAGTCGTTAGCTTTCAGTACATCTTTTCTTACTTGTTGTTCTGATATTTTATAGGAAAATGCATTTTTAAAGTTACACTAAAAAGACTCCTTTATTTGAAATTTCACTTCTAATAACTTTTACTTCGTTATTGTAAATAACTTGCTATTGAGTGTGTCATAGATGTTGTTTTCTCATATACTGAAATGAAAGCTGACACGTGTTTTGAGAACATGACGAGCTTAACTAAGTGCAAGCAGGCACTGGGTAACTCCCTTGCCCAGCTTGTTGGTTCTGACTTGCAGAGCCAGTCATGGGATTCATTAAAGTAGGGAAGAGAAAGGACTGCTGAAGTGATGCAAACCATGCAATGTTCGCAAGTTCTGTTCCAGATAGAAACCTTAGCTTTCTTTATGCTGTATCTCATAGAAAACTTGACACCACACAGCAGCATCTGTCCAGTCACCTACACCTTCAGAGAGTCTATTCTTTCTGTTATTTTTCGAGAAGCCTATGAGGTGCTAGCACAGTTAAACTGTGGTGAGAAAATCAGAAAGAAACTGCATCTCTGCCAGCTCCTGACACTCTCTTACTTAGTGTTTTCTGGAGAAATCGGGTACTTCAGTTATGAATCAGAAATAGCTGTTAAAGGAAAAAACAGCATGGAAATTTCACTTGGTGAACAGGGAGAATGTACAAATGTAATACATTCAAAAGCAGCAGTTGTAAGAAAACAAAAACCATTTTTGTTTCAAATGCAGATATTCTTGTATTTGTAACCTATATTTGTATTTCGGTCCATCTCTGATTGCTTCATGCTAGAAATAATGGCATTGCACTAAATGTGATCAACATAGAAGGCTTCTTAGGAAAAATGCAGTTTTCTTAGTGCTATAAATTACACTGTTGCTATTATTAACTAAAGATGCAATAAATATTAGCATTTATTCCTATAATCAATGTAAATAAGAGAGGACATCTGCTCCAGAGAAAAATGGGCTCTCTAAAATTTGTGAAGATGATACAGTTTATCAAAAATCGGTAGAGTTTGTACTGGAAAAATATTTTATACATGTTTTATTCTCATATCAAAGTTATACCCAGTGTGAATATCTTAAACTCATCTACATAATTCTGACATTTGTATGGACATAAATTATCTCAGTTTTCAATATAGCTTTGAATAACAAACTAGAATATTTTACCCATAGGAAAAGGAAAAAGCAAAGCAAGGATTAAGACAGAATTTATATCTTTTAATTCCAATAATATTGTAAAACATTAGTAAAAAATATTTTTACTGCTGAGTAGAAAGAATTGAAAAGCCTCAGTTCTACACTGATTGCACCCAGGCAACCCAATACAATACCTGTAAATAGTCCCATCAATTTAACAATGTTTACTGCAGATAGCAGTTCTGTAGAATATTATTGTACCGCGAATAAAACCTATTTCTACAATGTTACATGAATTTAGGATTTATATTTTGGAGGGCAGGCCAAAGCTACCTTTATACTTGCAGCAAGATTTTGAGTCTGTGTAGTGAATACCACTCATGGATTGGGAAATCAATGAAAGAAGGTTTACAAATTAGGAATAATGCCAGATAAGATTGAACTATTTTAAATATTAGATGTAAAGAACAGGGCTATAAAATTATTCACAGAATTCTATCACCTGAAACAGTAAAACAGTTTACTTGGCTTTATTTGAAGTCAATATAATTTAAATGTTTGCTGTGGTGTGGATTGCCTGCATCCAGAATTTCTCACAGTAAAATACTGACTGAAAGGCAAACTCTGGAAAATTGGTAAGACTGAGCTCTAGAAAAATGCAATAAAAGCCAAGTTTATAACTTTTTATATAGCTTCAAAAGAAATTATCAATGTTGAAGTTCCTCAAGCAAGGAAAATTTGTTTTATTTCCAAAAAGAAAGCAAAATGGAGGCATAATATAATATTTAGGAGTATTTACATACCCACAAATACATCAATGTAATATCTCTCATTTACTTTTTTAGAATTCAGGTTCAATACTCCAGATGTTATATCTGAAGATGTCAGGTTCAACAGATGTTACTGTGATATACCCGTGCGTGTTTTCAATTATCTACATACTGTCAGCACAAACCATATTTTCGATTCTTTTTTTTTACTTCTAATTTTGCATGCCTCAGTTTTTGAAATGTATTTTGAACACCAATAATTCTCTACTGATGTGAGATGCAACTGGACACTGCCCCAGAAGCAGGTTCTTTTTACACTCCAGAATAAAAGAGAGTAAAGCTTACAGAGTGGGAAAGTTCACTGGAAGATGCTTTTGGTCAAACGTTTCTTTTACAAACATAATCTTTTCAAAATAGTTTGTAAGAAGAATATGAAATCCACTGGTATAAAAACCTAAAAGTTATATATTGAATAGCTGTCTTAAGTAATTTTTTTCCTTGCTCTTTTATGAGGAAAGCCACTGTCCACAACACAAAATTATAAAGGATTTCTTCATAATAGGGAATGGGCTGAACAATTCAGTTTTATAAATACTTTGAATATAGAGATTATTTTAAAAACAATGCTGCTTTTTGCTGAGTTTTTAATTTACAGCGTTTATTTTGATGGCCTTCAGAAATTTCATGTAAGTAACTGAAACTCAGTCATCATCAACATTTTAGGAATGTGGTGTATGGACCCTGTAAATTCCACCAGTGCCCTTAAATTCCACAAAGAGAGATGGGTTCCAGACTGCTCTGCAGTTACCCAGCAGCCACACTGTGTCAGAGAATAACAGCCTACTACATCTTTTCTAAATATAAGTATATTGGGCATTTCTGTGAGCGTAGAAATAGCTTATCTGGAAAATCTCATTATAATACGTCTCAATCGGGAGATACCTTTTTTCCCCAATTACAAGTCAATTGTTAGACATTGATCTAATCCAAGTTCACATAGCTCTGACATAATGAGTTTTTCAGCTTGGAGCAAACTTTATTGCTAACTAAATCCCACCTTCCCACAAACAGAACAGACAGCAGAAACACAGACAACACATCCGTAACTATTCCTCTAAAAGCTGACATAGATACAAAAATGATACTTAAAAAATCATGTGCTTATTTAGAAGACTATTATCTTCAGAGCATAAATATTTTTCTCAGTAAAAGGAAGGTAAAGTCTCTCCAGGAAATTGTTATAATGCCAATATTCTTTATAAACTGAGAGAGATTTCTGCAGTATTTATATTCTCTTTTGGTTATGATATGATTAATGGTGTCAGTGCTGTCTTTTTTATTAACATGCTTTTCCTATGGTGTTTATGACATTAGAGGATTAATAGTACTGTCTGCAGACAAATCTAGTATGGAGGGGCACTATGCAGTATGCAGGCTTCTCATGTGTATTTTAACTAGACTACTGCATTTTGGAACAGATTCTTAGCCTAACAATAGAGTTTACTCAGATCTAATGCATACAAAGCAGCTAAGCAGGTTAGAAGTCTAATGCCAAATGGAGTAAAAATCTCATTTGCAACTCATCTGCATTTTATTCAGGTAATAGCCTCTGAAAATGTGGGTGGTAGCTACCTGATCGTATTTTGTCTGTTGTTGACAATGGTGGGGATAGAAAAGGCCCTGCTTCACTAAGCATGATACATTCCACATAGACCTTTGACACACAAGAAAGAAAGACTCCTCCACTAAATCCTTCAATGATTTCATACTGTAATTTGTCCATGTTGGTGAAGACTTGAGGAATTCTGATAGAATTGTGTACGTGCAACTTATTAGTTTTGGTGAATAAATGGTTATCACAGTTTAATCAAGCCAGTAAAGGTTTTGCCAGAAAACTTTAAACCAAAGTATTAAAAGACCTTTTTCATACCAAACAGTAGCAAGATGTAACCAAGTAGTTTTCTGTCACTAGCCATTAGTGATTCAATTAGGTCATTGGTAAAGGTGGCTGGACTGAAAATGCACTTTTTACATTTTTCACTATAATCAAGCAGTCACATTAAGGATAAACCTTATGCTATGGAAAAAAGCCCATGCTTGGGTTAGGGGTAAAAGAGTTGTATTTTTAATGGGCATGTATGAAGAGTTTAAATATTCAGTGAAAACTGTTATTTGTATAAAACACGGAATCAAGTATTTGTTGTGCACAGTGTCAAAAAATGCCTACAAATAATATTCCTGAATGTAAGTTTTAAGGAGAAGGTATAGTTATCCTAGATGATTTCTGCATTATGCCAGCCATTTCCTAATCTGCTCAAAGCAATTACCTTAAGTGTGTCTTTTTATTCGGTCCAGCTACTGGAATGAGGTAAAAATTATCTATTTAGTAGGCAATGTGTTATTTTATAATGAAGCAAGTTCCTAATAGTGCATTAATAGTCTCATTTTTGCATCAGGTTCCAGCCCCAGCCAACAGCCAGCATGAAGGGACATGCAGCTATATCGTGCTTTGCCCTTGTGCAAAACACACTCTCCTTAGAGCAACAGCTTCTGAGGCAGCAAAGGAACCTGTTCAGGATGCTGAATTAAATATATGACTTGTGGTTAATTTGTTGTGCCCTCTCCTCCTGAACCAACAGGAGTATTCCAGAAGAAGATGTACAGAGAAATTGCCAGTAGTAGTATCTAGATCATCATCCTCATTTATTCAGTGTGTTAAGCCAGCTCTCAAGAGTTTGTATTCAGAGAGAACCTTCTTTAGAACAGGCACCAGCCATATTCATCAAGCAGCACTGACAGGCTGCAATGTTTAATCAGGGTGCAGTTGATAAGAGAGGGAACCTTGTTTGTTCAGGACAGTTGTATGATTTGGGAGTTTTGTTTTGTGAATGTAACAAAAGCTTTTCATTTTGGTAAAGCGGCATTAAAAGGTTAGCATGGATATTTCCTTCATTTCCATACTAATTTCTCACACTTTAGAGTTACCAATACTCCAGATTCTACATGAATCTTGGCTGAAATCTCTTGAGTTTCACACTATTTCTTGTCATTAGTACTAACTTTTTGCTGTTTTGACATGAAAGTATACATCAGCTCAGGCATTCTATGTGTGTTAGAGGGACTTTTGTCTGGGTTTCTAGTTGATTTAAAAGCAACACTTGTTGAAATCAAGACTCTTTTCCACAGACTGAGATTTCTTTTTGAGTAGTTCACACCAATCTATGTGATACTCATAATTTACATAAATGATTTTTAGGGTAAAATACAGAAATAGGGACTTGGAACAAAACGTTCTCTCACGAGAACATTTTACTGTGTTCCATTATAAATAAAATGGTCTCTTACAGATGTAGTTGTTCAGAGATATGCTAAACTTATGATTGTGCAGAGCAGGTTCATATATCGAAACAGATCTGTGCTTAGTAGAGATGTCAGGTGACAGAGATACCTATTTCTGCATTCTTTGATTTTCAGTAGGGCTTCTCTAAGGGAAAACAATAGTTTCAATATAATCTTACACCACAAGGGGTTTTGCAACATGATGTTTAATGTACCCTCTTTTAGTCTGAAAAGTTTTATCTGTATTACTATAGTGACATAAAAATATCACTGCCAATAATTTTCTTTAAGTAGGCAATTAGACTTCATCTTTGACTTCTTCACTTAGACTTCATCTTTGATGATACTAGTTCTTTGTGAGTCAAACACCTAGTTGCTTTATTTTTTATGTTATATTAGCCTTGTCTAATACCATTTAAAACATGTTTATAGGCTGAAATGATTTATGGGTGATAAATGCATGATATATTTTCTATATTCATGCTTATTTTTATTTTGTCATTTAAAGCATCTGTAGGTTGCATAAGTAGATTTGAGTGGTTTACAAAGTAGTGCAATAAGATAGGCAGCCACAATTAGACACTATTAGAATAGTCCTTTTTTCACTGTTTCCTTTGATCTTGCAAATAAGAATAATAATGTGCTGGCTTTTCATGTCATAATCCTCTAAGGAAGATAGTGACTAAGGAGAATTAATCCCTCCTTACTTTGGGCATGTAAAACTTAGGCACCACACTGAACGAGATCACTAAGGAGTGCACTGTTATCAGGGAAGAGAAATGGCTACTGCCAGAGAGTTATTCATTCTCTCACATGGTAATGTCTGAGACAGGTAGGACTCCGAGGAGAATTTGCTTATTTTTGAAAGACTCTACAGAACAAGACTGCCATCTTTGAGGGTCTTATGCTGTTAAAGTCACGCTACAGCCATGAAAAGGTGGATTTTATAGAGAGCAGTGTTTCCTTTGCATCTACTAAAGCAAACTTTGTGTGTGCATGTGTGTATCTATGTATAGCTTTATATATTTACATAGATAATAGATAGGTCTTGTTCCTTAAATGATCATTTGTTGCAGTGAGGCAGAACCAGGTACAATACATTACCCTTGAAACGCTTGTCCATTATTTAGATAGCCTGTTAATTTAGACCTTGACTAAGAACAGTCAAATGGCTGTAATGTGAAAGTCAAGTAGAAATAGATATTGCAGCTATAGGAGTACAGATAAGGCACTTTCCCTATTATCAAAAATCACTTTATAAGGTTTTGTTACATCTGCAAAATTTCTTCCTTGAATAAGGACTAAAGTAGTCATGCTCTGTAGGAATTCTTCCTAACACTCTGCTTAGTTTATACTTTTCTGTAAAGAACTTATCATTCAGCTCTATAGTACTTTTTTTTTCCATAGAAGAGGAATATTATTTCAGTCCCATTCATCTTTACATTCCATTTGCTGCTTTGCTAGGATTAACAAAGCGTTCCAAGTATTTTAACAGGAAAGTAATACATTCAAAAAAATTCTCATTAAAGTCTTTATCTTCAAGATACAAAAGACTGCACTTTTTAATGACTGAAAACTGCATAGTGAAGCAGCACATACTTACAGAATTATTCTGATAGTACTTCTGTTGCATTGATTTGGGAAGATCCCTTTGTTTGCTGACACATTCTTGTGTCTTGGAGCTTTATAACTACAGTAATAAATACCGCATTCTAATTCCAGAACATAACGTGTGGCTATCAATGCCTGACTAACTAACACATATATCTTTAATTATTTAAACAATCCTAGTGTGGAAAAGTTCAGTTTTAAACCTAGAGGATCAAATTGTATTTGAGTTTGTACAAAGCGAATATGGCTACAAGTACAACTAAATGGCACCTTTTCAATAAAGGTTTATTGCCTTGAAAGATTAATGTCTCAATTTCATGAAATTTGGGAAGATTTTAAAGTCATACTATATATATATTAATTCAGAAGGGAAATCTACGTAATTACTATCAGTCCTGGAATATATTATGTAAAGAGCAAAGTAAGTGCATTGTCTATTCAAGCACAGGTAAACACTAAGATGAATTCCTGGTACAGTACTCCTGGTGCATTACCTCTGAGCCATTACGTCAGACCACTTTCTCCACCTCTTAACACTTGGCAACAGAAATCCAAGTAAACTGAATTCCCTACAAAACACGCTGAAATGAGGTGTTCCAAACTCCTGGCACACTTCCTCTCAGAGGTATACTGCTGGCATGTTGTTTGAAATGAAGGGCTCCATGAAATGCCTTTGTCAGTAACTTCTGTGGTAATGTGTGAATAAAAGACAGAGGTAATTTCTCTAAGGTGGTATCTACAGTGATATGTCATACACATTCAAATCCTAATGTTGAGCTAGTCTCAATTCTGAAGCAAAGTGCTTATTAACTTAATTGTGCAGTCAGGCCTATGATACTGCAGTTTCTAATACATTTCAAGCTACTGCTGTATTGACAAAATACAAATGCAGCTGATTGCTTTGGGAGATGCACACACTCACTGCAAATTAAATGAACTGTTAGAACAACATGAATATTCTTCATGCTTGAAGAACACTGGATATTCTCAGAGAACATAGAAATAAAAAAATACAGTTCTTAATTGTTGTTAGTCTCCACACACTTTAATTCTCTATGAATGTGTGATGATTTATGAATGTACACCACTGTCTGGTTCTACACACATATATTTTCTTTCACTTGCCTCCCCAACAAGTTCCCAGAGCTTTACTTCACAAAAATTTAGTTCTGAAAAAGTCTTGTAAAGTAGTGGGCTGGCAGGTATGTGGAAAGTGGCAAGAGTTTGAACTCAGAATTTGAAATAAATGCTCCATCCCTGGCAGTGTTGAAGGCCAGGCTGGACAGAGCCTTGAGTGACATAGTCTAGCATGAGGCATCCCTGCCTGTGGCAGGGGGTTGGAACTAAGTGATCTAAGGCCCTTTCCAATCTAAATAATTCTGTGATTCTGTGAAATGTTTGTCCATTGTAGAGAAAATATTTTTAATGATAATTTGTGCATGCACATGTATGGGTAATTAGAAATCTTCTGAACACTAACAGTTAATACAGTGCCCTGTATTACAAAATTTTATTAATTCTATTGTACAGTTGGGCTTGATGATCTTGGAGGTCTTTCCCAACCTCATTGATTCTATGGTTCTATGGTTCTCTGTGATATAACTTGGCATTATGCAAATCCCTGCTGGTATTTTGCTATTGTTGTATGTCTGTCTTTTCTGTTAGTGTGAAAGAAAACAAAAGAGCTGACTACAGAATTATGCGTTTGACTGTATATAGAAATAACTTGTGAAAGCAAATGTTTACATGTATTTATACATTTAGAGATAGTTTTGTTTTTTCTTCACTCATATTCAATTTCATAATTTAAAGGGATGCATACATAATAACAGTTACATAATTTCCATTTTGCCATCAGGTTTCTTGTGCAAGTGTGTTTTCCTGAAAGCGTAAGAGTCATTTCAACCACTTGGTGATTATTCTCTCTCGCCTCAAGTTTCTGTGGTCACCTACTCCAGTGGAAATCACAAACTCATTACTACTACTTGAACTGGTAGGTATTATAACAACACTATATCCAATGACAAAATGAAAATGAGACATTAGCATGTTGCAGTAAAATCATTACATACATAACTGTTCAGAATTATATTGAAATTTGAAGGGAGTCAAATATAAGTCTGCTTTATATTTTTAACTGTCTTATTTCTGAATATTTTTCCATTCATTCTATGTTAATAGTGAATTTACATTCCAGTGTAAAAAGCCTAGATATAACTGCACAGTTTAGATTTGATAAGGCCAGTGAACATGCCTATAATATGCCTTAAATATTTTAAAAGACTGAACTTTGTTCTAAAATAAACAATGACAACTACATACCACATCAGTGTTGAGAAAGGGGTATGTAAGTTCTTAAGGAATAGATTGTAGTAAATATTCACTTTTTATTTATATATTTATTTTCCCAGAAAAGTTCATTTTAGTTTCAAATAAATCCTGCATTCAAACATTACACATCTGGCTAAATCCAAATATCTCGTAGTTAAAAACAGTCAAATACTTTCTAGCTACATTTCCAGTACATCTCCTGTATCAAGAGAGATCTACTTTCAGTGTGCTTCTATGATGGCCCCAACTCATACCTGTATTTACATGTACATGTCAGTGTCTGGTTTAAGTTACCTAAGTTTTTATATTCTAGAGTTTAGAATCAGAGGAAACTGGGATAAGCAAATTAAATTAGTGAAATTGATAAATAACTAATTGAAAATTATTCATTTATTAGATTATTGAACTTATTTACTTAATTAAATGAAAATATCTAGCATGCCAATAGCAATACTTCTGTGCTATTAACCTGAGAGTAGCTCAGTTTAAAAAATAATAATCCCTAGTTTACTAATACTAATATGGTGAATAAATATGCTACCAGGAAAACTGTTTATGTTTTCAAGGAAGCCAAGCATCTGCACACAAACAATTTTGGTCTTGCAGCAGAATGTTACTCAGTGTCTGAGAATACAGAGGGAAAAAGCCTTTGCTCTTTATCCTTCATCACAGACAGGAACATGTTTACTTTCGCAAAATATCCATATATGTGTGACACTCTCCCTCATAAGCATTCCGTTGCTGGAAGAGTAAAATTTCTTTATTACTTTCAATAAACATCCTGTACACACATCTTCTCTCTGTGTGCACCAAATAAAGAAGAAAGGAAGTCCTGAAAGACTGTCTATGTATTCAGTTGTGAGCTCCCACAGGGAAGACAAGGCAAAGGACGCAATTCTCATACAAATGGGCAAAGGTACCTACATTCCACAGTGCCAAGCAACCATCAAATCCAGAAGAAATTCCTAGTCTTCATCCTTGCCCTACTTTAGGCATCTGGGAATCATTGAAGTCTTGCAAATAACTGAAAATATTATAGCACTCTGGTTACTGGTCACCTCTTGCTAAAGTATACATTTCATCTACCCGTCCTAACTTTCCTGTCCCTTTTACCCCATATTGTGAGACAGGATATTAAAATAAGTTCTTCATATTTCTGTGACAGAGTGTAACAACATTTTCCAGGCAAAATGTGTCACGATTTTCTCCACAGTGTACTACTGTTATTTCTCTAGAGCTATAAAAATTGGCATACCACAAACATCAGTGGTGCTTAAAAGCCTGTCTTAGTGGGGAAAGGGACTATAAAAACAGTATGGATTTCTTTGGTAAGGAAAAAAAAAACAACTTCTAAAATAATTCAATTTAATATTCAATAAAATAAATTATACAAAAAAAGTATTTAAGTGTAGGATAAAAGTCTCTTCCTACAGCCTAGATAGAAGACCTTTTTCCTTATGTTTTTATCATCTGTGATTAATATACTCAGTTTTTGCCAGTAAACCCTGATACTGCATCACTGTGCATTATCTCTGTTTCTCAGTGTTTGTATTATGCTGCATAGCATTTCAAAAGGTAACCAAAAGTGACATCTGGGATACATACAGTGGGAGTTTTATTATTTACTTTGGCAGATCTTAGTTCAAATACAGATTTGGTGACAATATCATGAGTCAAACACAATCATTTCGTTCTAAGGCATATAGGCCTACCTCAGAAAAATAATAAGACTTTAAGGAGTGCTACATAAACGTGTACAGCAAAACCCATCATAGATCCTGCTTTGTACCATACCTAAATACACAGTATTTAATTAATGCTTCTTTCAAATCTAACAGTCCAAATTCTGCCTATAGTGCCACCACTTTAGCATAGTTGTTGAAAGTAGACTCCTGTATTTGTACCACCTGAAAACACACAATCACAGCACAGGGATATAACGTGTGCAAAAGAGGCAGATACATTAATTTGCCACAAACAGCATGAAAAGCTGTCCACAGCAGTGAAAGCTCCAGTTACTAAGAATAGAAAACCTTTTCCAGCAAAAAAGTTTCGGCATTGACCAAATTTTTTTTTCATTTTTCAGAAGCACATTAACACTTTTCATCATACTTCTATCTTGTTCCAATGAACTAATAAACTCCTGATACAAGTCTTGATACTGCTTATCAACTTGTCGTGCATGGCAGTATTTGTTAACTTGCAACTAGAAAATAAATGTTTATCTTTTTGCTACACTCAAAGCGAGCAGCAAAACTGAAAGTTCCTGTAAGAAGCAGCTGGCAAATGGCCTGCAATCTAAAGAGACTGATTTGCTCTGTTTTATTTGTTCCCATGCATTTTCTCAGCACGATGTTTTCCATATTCTAATGCTAAAGATTGGTAATGATTATCTACAGCCTGAAGTACAAAAAGTGTTAAAATAATGTACAGCACCTTAAAATTATTATCTGTTCTTTCCAATCTTTGAACACTCGAGTGTTAAACGTGTAGATCAGGACTGGGAGATGTAGAATCACACAAGAAACAAACTCCCTGTCTCCCAGATATGTTTAAAACTCCATGTTAGTGCTGTAACACTGCTGTATTCTGATGTGTTAGCATAAAATACTGAAGTGTTTTAGTGTTCTGTAGATAGAATGGGAAAATACATCTTTCTGTTCTCTGTGACATAAATAGAAGGGGAAAATATGACTTTGGAACATATATGTAATGTTAATAGTATCCAGTATTATGGTTCATTAGAAACATTAATTTTTCTGTGCAATAAGATAAACTTGCTATTAGGTTTATTGTTTATATACACTCTGCAGAATTTGGTGTTCCAAATATACAGCTCTGCTCCTACTAATTCCTAGTGAAATGAGGTAAAACTGTGTAGCTAACCAGTTTGCTATGCAGCATCAGGACTGCGGGCTGTTTTTCAATCCCATTATTAACAATGAGAAAGAGATTAGGGATTCGGGCAAGAGGAGACTCATAATGCAGCAGTCCACCATTTCTCGTAATTTTGTGGGTGATGGCTGAGAAAAAGTCAACACAGCCAGACATGTAAACCAGCAAGAATAACGGTCCAGTGTGATCTGCTTGCTGGCCAGTGCCAACCAGTGCATGCAGCACAAAGGACAGAGCCAGTATTACTTCCACCATATGCACCACTGTGCTGTACAACCCCTGGCAAAGGCATGCTTCTGTCATACAACATGCCACACTGGATGCATGTCTCTTGCAGGACATTATGCATGGGGTGCCCTGCTTTATGAGAAAAATCAAGAGGCTTGAACTGACTAACTGGTATAATTCTTCCTCTTATCCTCACCATGCTGGGATGTGTTTAGCAAGAGGTACGTTATCGGCAAAATGCAGCTGTGGCGCAGTCTTTATTTTCTGCCAGGAGTGTCTCTAAGAGCACTTACCTCTGGGTTTGGGTTTGTTTTTTTTGGGTTTTTTTTTTTTTGCTTCTTGGAACTTTCTATTTATGAGCCAGATAAAGGCTCCAGCAAAGGAGATAGGAATAGAGCTGGTACAGAAAGATACCATGTGTAAGGCCAGGCCAGAGCTGACTTGCCTCCTGGTTAAAATGGACACTAAAATGAGGTGGTTGCTCTGACAAGTGAGGTGTGTGCAGTACCTTACCTGGCACAGGTTCTAATGAAGGCATTCTGCACCTTCCTGTGACTGGCTGGAGGGCAAATCAGGGACCAGACCTTGAATCCTCTTCAGTTTCCAACATTCATCCCCTAATGCTCAGACTGGAACCAAAACTTTTCATATTTTCATTTCAGATATATTGTAAGGGGTTTATTTTCCTAAGGTTTTTAGATATATACAGAGTTTTAAAAGCATATTACTGTGAAATTCTGGTACTAGTTAGTATAGATTTGTAAGATAAAATGATTTAATATGAATTATCAAGATGCTGAATCTAGATTACTTTAATATGAATCTAGATTACATCACAGAGTCTATGTTTAATTCAAACTACACTCTAAAGACCTGGACACACTCAATTCTCCTTATTCCTACCTCCAATCATGGCCTAATTTTGTTATGGATTAGTTCAGAACTCAAAAGATGACTATCAGAGATTCCCTGGCTTTATGTATCTTAGTGCTTCTTCTGGTACAAAATTAACCTGCTGCAGTCTAGTCAGATATTTATGTTGTTCTCACCATTGAGATCTCCAAGAGCCTCAGACAGCAGTCACAGCAAGGCTGTAGATTTCTCTTTCAAATGCATATAAAAAATACAGTTTGTCATTGGAAAAAAAAAAATCTTTTAAGTGGCTTTTTCTAAACAAACCAAAAAAACAAACAAGCAAAAAACAACTCCACAAACAAAACCACAGCCAAACAAATAGACAAACCAAAAGCAAACAATAGCCAGAAGTCAACAAAAAGTATTATTTTGGTTAAGAATTCCAGTAACTCAATATATTATTTATCAGGTAATATCACCTGTCAAATCTAACCACTGGATAAGTTAATCACCTCCAAGTACTTCAGCTTTGCTTTTAACTGCTTAAGTGTAAAATAAGTCATTTATCTTGATGAAAGCATGATTATGAAATGTGTGCTTTCTTTTAATGATCATTATTAACTTACAATGATCCCTGTATCACTACACTGTATTCACACTGGCAAATCTTCCTTCAGCTATAATTAAGATTATGTCAGCACTGTACTTCGTAACTTACGTTTGCACGTGTTTATAATCCAACCATAAAGATCCACTTCAGGCAAAATCTTGGCACTGGTGGCTTAAATTTGGGAGTATAAATGTTTATACACATTTAAAAGTTAATGAAAAATGAAAACAAAACTGCACATATTGACAAAGTCTGAAACAGTTCAGTATAATTGAGAAACGTAGTAGTAACCATTTATTAGTGGAGTTTATTTTTGTGTGCATTTCTGCTCCCATAACTAACCATTTAAGGAGAAGATACATTGCAGGCTCATGATGAATACTGGTCTGCTTCCTTTACCGTTACTTCTGGCCACACTGTGGTCCTCCGTTCAGAAAACTAAAGAGATTTTTATTCTGTACTTATTTACTGCATCTTACATTACCTTGCTATAGCTCTCCCATTTCCCATATCTTTCTCTAACACACTGCAAAACTAGAGGCCTGATCGGAGCTCTTCTGAGCAGCTTCATCGTGACACAGGTACAGAACTGCCTCCTGCATTCAAACCCTTACTCTGTTCTTCACGTAGTCACATGCTCTCTAGGTAGTGGTTCAGGGACCTGTGCTGGTGTAGAATCAGACTGACTGGAGCAGAGTGGATGCTATCTTAATTTAGTAAGAAGCTAGATCTAACATACTGGAAATCAAATAACATAGTAAATGAATAAATATTACTAAAATGGATGACCCAAGTTCTGTATTCTGAATAACAAATAGTCCATGTACATACAGTTGAGGTAATGTTCAAAACTTGAGACAATAATGTGGTAATTTGATACATAAATGAGATTGGTTCATCTTAGTCAACCTATTATATATATGCATGTCTTTTCTGCTATTTTTATTATAATGAGACTACTGGTAATCACAAAACCTTTATACATAATCAAAACCTAAAATGCTGTTAATGCTCTTCCATTTTGTAAAAGAGCGAAAGTATTCTCATATTACTCATTTCTTGGCACATAACAAACATTTAGTATCTTTTCCACTGTACAAATTCTATTTGAAGAATATTACCTAGCTGCTACTGTTCTAACTTCTAGAACAACACCATAACTTCGTTAGTTTATGTTAATGACTCTTGGTCCTATAATTAAAAGAAATCAAAATCCCTGAGAGCAATAGAAATCATATTAAAAAAAAAAACAAACAACCACCACCACCAAAAAACCCAATCAAAAAAAGCTAACAACCAGGCAGCAATAGTATCTTTTACAAAATATTTAATACTGAAACCTACTCACAGGCTATTCACAAAGTGCTTTTAGCCTCAGTGGACAGTTTTACAGGTGGGTTTTGCAGTCCTTCCCCTGGGGCTGTATCAGATCCAGAGGGGTTTGTGACATACTGTTTCAAACCAAAATAATTTAAATACTTAAACAATTTGAAGCAAGCATTTGAATTTGAAAGTTTAAGTACACGTCTCAATCCACGTGCATGGCTCCCATTTTCTACTGCTTATTATTTATTCAGTGATAAAAATGTGTAAATAGTGACAATTGCATGTCAGGTGATTCCTATCGGATATAAAAGGAATATATTGTTACTGATTTTGATTTCCTTCCTTGAATTTAATCTCATGATTCCTAGGTCTAAGCAAATACTTTTCGTGATAGCAGTGTCATATGCTAAAAGTATTTCTTGTGTATTTACAGAGTACATGTTCAGAGGGAATCTGACTTTTGCTCTGGCCTGTATGTATGTAAGTGGGTATGTGTGTAAGAATCAACTGTTGAGATCTATGAGTTCTAGATCCAAGAAATTTTATGAAAGATTGCTTAATTTAGGGAAAAAAAAATGTTTGATATCCTGGAGAGATTACATGTTAGATAAGGTTGTAATACAGACAAATACAAATTCAGATCAGTTTCAATGCTCAGATCTATCACAGTATTGTTTACATAGCACTGTGACTGTCATATTCCCCAAAAGACTTTAAAGAAGTAACTAGAACTCCAGTCTGTTCATATTAGCAGTGTCTTCTATATGGAGGTGATGCAATTTACAGCTCTGGGTATCCTCCCTTCACTGCTCCTTACTATTACAGAATTCAATAGCATATGTGTGGTTTCACACTTCTTTTTATTTCTTTAACCATTTTCCATTAAATGCAGAGCCTCTAGCTAGGAGTGTTACTTGGAAATACAAAGTTTGCTAAACATGCACACAGCTGGCAAAAAACCTTACTAATGACATTTATAATTCAACTCATGTAATACCTTGTAAGTTGCTTTTAGAACTGTAAAGACTGCATAAGCCTTGTGCAAGTCTGTTACAACACCTTTCATTTATGTCAGAAGGTGATGGGAATCACCTTGCAATCAGTAGTCCAAACAGAAAAACCTAAGTATTGATTTGAGAATTTAGAATTAATGTAATGACTAGGTTTTTTACTGCTGTCTAAAGCATGTTGAAATGCTGTTGCATGTTCAAATGTTGTATGTCGAAACACACATGCCAGCGTGTTTTGACCCATGAATATGATATTGTGTAACATGGCTCATTCTGTCCTTCTAGAAAGTAATTTTCTTGTTATTGTGGTATTTATCTGGGCATCAAAAGTTCTGGGTTCCAGTCATAACAGCAAAGCTTGCTTTGTGACCTATAGGATGTGACTTCACCTGTAGGATTTTTCTGCGTGTAAAATGAGAACCACTCCTTTAGCAGAATCAAGAAATGCATTTACTTGGGGATTACACTTTAATATAAAAGGGCTGGTGAGAATCCACTCAGCTCATTTCTTTCCTATGTCACCAAATATTTTGAAGGCTATTTAAAGGTACTGGACACTGTCAGAGGGATGATGTGACACAGTATGTCTATTATTTCTCTTAAGCTCGTCACTGAAGTCCAGAGTACATTTAACATATATGTAACACAAACCAGTTATAGTTCTGTCCTACACCTGAAACAAATGTTATTGGTACTGCACATGTCCAGCTGATGATATATTGCACTGCAATACCCAGCCAAAACCAAGCCATATTTACATTTGTATGTTCTGCCCTTTCCTTCAAGAACTATGTAAATCTGCAGATTTCAGGGGACCTTGCAACCCAGCAGGAGTAAACTGTGCCCATCCTGGAGATGGCTCATGCTGACCTGGAGGGGTAGGGAGAAGTCATGCAGCATGACTGCATTCCCAATGGACTATGCCATCCCTCCTTCCTCAAAAGCCCCAGCAAGAGGTATGCCCACACAAAGACCTTCAAGTTGAATAAGCATAGAATAGCTGAGAACCCACAATGTTTTTTCTAGGTTTAATCATAAATTTGTTTTAGGACTGCATGGAAATTTGATTTGAATATTTTTTGCACATTTGATTTAAAGAAAAGCACTGGGCAGATCCATGCATGTGATAAATGGCCTGATACATGTTCTTAAATTTAGTTAATACTCTCAGTGAGGTCCTCTACAGCAATCATTCAAATTAGCTTGCAAAATCTGTGTCATTTTTGAGAGACATACACATGAAAATGTTATGTTTAACACAGGTTAATCAGACCGAAAGAGTGAAGCTCTCACTTTTAAACCAGAATATATTCCCTTTCATAATACCACACAGTTATCAGCATGTCCCTTGGATTTATGACTTACGACATCTGTTTACCAACAGGTGGTTGCACATCTTGCCATTTATATTTTAAGCAACAGTAAACACAACTATAAATAATATAAGATAAACAAAATAAAACTCAGTGGGTTTTTTAAAGTGTTTTTAGAGAAAAGGTGTACTTATAAACTAGGTCTTCAAGTAGTTCACACCAGGCCCAGCAACACAGAAGAATACTGCAAGAGCAATAAGGATTTTTAGGGGCATTATGATGGTGTAATGGAAACACATCTGCCCCCAAAAGTCCCTCATTTTCCCTGCGGTAAAGAGCCATGCAGGAAGTGGTGAATGCTGTGAAACATCAAGAATGAAACTATAAAGAAATTTTTTTTAAGTTAGAACAATTTTCCAACAATACTTCAGGATTTCATAATTTCCTGCGAGTCCCCTGCATAGGAAAATTGTAGTTTTTCAAATAGCCTCTAACTCCTTTACTTTGGATGTATAAAATGATTCTGTCCATAAACCAAAGTGACTTGAAGCAACTGTCTTAGAAATACTGTTAGTGCTGGAAAGCTAAAAACTTTATGCATAAAGCACAGACAATCCAGGCAATTTTTGTTCTTTCATATCCCAAACAGCAAAATATAAACCAGAATAATCATCAGTTAACAGCTGACCTGCATCTCTCATTTTTAAGGATTTGCTTCAATGGCAGAGCAAATGTTAGTTTATAGAAGAAGATGATACATAAAGAAAATCATATAACATCTTTCATTTTAAAGGCTTTCAAGTTATTTTCCAGCCAGGCATGTGGGCAGTTTTCCACACATACAGAAAGACCATTCAGAGTGAAAATGCAGAGGAATCCTATTTAGTAAGGACTGAATACTCCATATTTATAAATCTCCTTAGTAAAACATGTAGGACATTTGAACTTTTAGTTCTGCCTATTCAACTGACATGCCTAATGAAAAACTACTCTTCTAAAATAATCCACACTAAATAGCACCTAACAGGAATATTCTTCAACAGATTCTTGTAGCATAACATGTAAAATGTAATACTGTTGAAAAAAACAATGCTTAATTCCTTATACGTTATTTAATACAATGTTCCGTGTAATACATTTGCTCTTTGTTCATGTTATAATATAAAAAAATGAACCCAGTTCTTTCCTCGGGTTCCTGAAATTGCACTGTGATCTCACTTGTGTTTTTTGTGGATTTAGGTCCAGTGATTTCTGTGGAGATCCTGCTGACATACATCAGCATCCAGGCACCTACCCACAGAGGTGTGTGCGGTTTTTGTGATTTCAAAATAGGCCTTTTATTACAAATGAAAGCTTTTATACAAACAACAGCAGCAGAGCAGAATTCTAGATTATGCTGACTTAAATAGTCGTTTTTAACAATAGCAGTGTGTAACAAACAGAAGCAGCCCTTCAGTAAAATTACTGCATGCAGTGATTTTTACTGACCCTTGCGGGCCAATCCTGAAACATACTGAAATGATTTTTTTCTCACCCTTTCCTAATGCCATTTACACTTGCCTTGCTGCAGATGACACAATGCATTTTGTCTTTTTGATTCATATCCTGACCTACAAAACAAAAGTTATTACTTTAAAAAAATTGGTGTCTAGCTAGGATTTTATATCAGTTCATACAGAGAGGCCATGATTCCAGTAAAGGGATTTGGACTGTGACTGAAGCTGAGATACTTAAAATAGCAACAATGCATCAAGACTACATTACACTGGTGAATTGTAGCCTCTCCCATTAACAGCTAAATCAAAACATTACAGCAGTATTAAATGAAAACATCACAATAGTTTGTTTAAAGTTAATAATGTATATCAAGGATGTAAGCATTCAGTATATGATGAAAACAGACAGGACTTATGCATCATTTTTAAGACTTCTTTTGAGCTCAGCTAGGAGCAGGAGGAAAAGAAAAAAACCCAAACTCTGGAGCCTGTCTGTAGAGAATTATGATTCCAATGTACAAAAAAAAAAGTAGATAACTGAAGAGCTTTATATCTAACAAGGAGTCAGAAATCAGCAGTAACCTTCTGAAACCACCCGCTAACATGTAGTCATACTTGGCTAGCTCACAAAGCAAGTTACCTGAGCAATAGGTATGGTTTTATTTCTAGTCCTATTAGTTTATTCTGAACATGTTGTAGAAATGTCCTGAAAAAAAATCCACAAACTGAATAATGCCATTGACATGTCACCTACAGAACCATTGCCCCTGCGCTGAAACCTTGTAAACACAAATTATTTGGGCCTTTTGACAACAGGCAAAGAAAGTGTTTGTTTCTTTTTTCCATCTTTGTACCTTTACCAAATTCCCTGCACATTTGCGTTTTGACTGAGAAAAGCATATGACACTGCAACAAGAGATTTGTGTATTTATTAACTAGTATGTCCTGTGAATAGGGCAAGTGATGTCTTAAACTCATTAATTTCACCAGAAGCTTCAGAGTCTGAAGCTGTATGGTCTGAAGGGGGTTGTGCAGTTCATGTCACACAACTTTTCTACCACTTTTTTTCACTGCAGGTGCAGGTTTCAAGTGACAGCAGTGTTTTTCCAAGGGGTATTTTAAAGCCATAAAAAAACCCCTTATTTTTCCTTCATAACCTGCTATATATGATTTTTAAGGAAAATAAAAGGGCATTTGTGAGAAACCTATGAAATATAGGCTCAGAACATACTGTTGTATTTTTTTTTGTGGCATGAGGTTCAGATTTTAGGCAGGCAAGCAGTGCTGATGTGTAACATTTTAACAGAGAGCAAAGAACAAGACACCATGTAAAAGTCACACCTTGGGTGTCTGTGCTCCCACTCTGGAAAAACCGTAAATAGCTTCATAGGAAGGGATGGCTGATTTTGTAGGCTTTACTATGGCAAAAGTTTTAGTTCTTCCAGGTCATGCGTTCTCAAACTCGGGGTCATTACCTCCGTCTCTTTATTCTATGGCTAGATCAGAGGGGAGTCACGAAACTCTTCTGTTGCAACATGAGGTCGGGAGATGTCAAAGGTTGAGGCCCTGCCTCAGAAAATGCTGGCCACAGACCAATCCCCACACCACGCCACTGGATTCTGGTGGAGACTCTGATCTTTTCACTGCTTTCAATAAAATTTCTAAAGTAAACAGATTTGGCCATTTGATAATCCTCTGCTGATTCAGTGTCTGTAAACTGTTTTTTTAAAGGTTTCCTTAAAAATACAGAAAAGTAACTCTAAAAAATTAGCTTTAAATTGATTTTAAATACAAACATAGGCAGTAGAACTTTCAATTTTATAAATTACAACTGCAAAAAATAATTTGAGTTATTTCTAAATAGCATTTTTTCAAGAATTCATTACTGCTTTTTATCTCAAAAAAAAATAATTTTGATTCCAAACATACCATCTACTTCTTATCTTCTGTACATTTCTTTTTTCATTTCTGATAGCAAGATAGACTGATCTCAGGTATTTAATTATTAATGCTCTGGATAGAGAGCACACTTCAGGAGTCTCAGCTCTGAGGCCACCGCCCCATGCTGCACACAAACCTTGTGGGAAAAGCCACGTGAGGGTAAGAGATCACATTGTTATAACACAGGTGTTTAGGGGATCTATCACTGGTTTGTCTCATCATCATTAATTTGGGTAACTCATATAAAATGAACATACATTTAAAGTTTAGTATCTGTGCATGATGCCTGTAGTAGTAGAAAGCTATTTTAGTGCACACTAGAGACAAACAGGAGCTCTTTCTATAAGCTTACTAATGGGGAAAAATGTGAATAATAACATATGAGACAAGCCTACAGAAGTGTAACTGTGTTCTTTAACACTTCTCATTAATCATTTAAATCATTTATTAATTCTATAACTACATTATTGGCGCTAGAAGGAATGCATGTGAATTTTATTTAGCTTCAATAGAACCTATTTGAAAAAATATCTAAATATAGCTGGTAAACAAAGTGAGCCATGTAAAACACATTTTCTGAAAGCAGATATACAAAATTACTTACATGGTTTAATTAAGAGCTTTAGATCAATAGTTGGTAAGAAGCAACTGCTGTATTTCAGCAGAGCACAGCTGATCTTTGCTGCTGTTTGGGTATGTAAGTGTTTCCTTTTTACACTTTAAGCAGGATCCTCACATTGATCCGCTTTCTGAGCTCTAATTCTCTGCTCTTCTCAGAGTGCTAGTGAAGACACCATAGGAGTTAAATCAATCCAAATCTGACAACTTGTAATACTGGACAGGTCTAGAATGTATTCACAATTTAAGTCTATAATTAAAAATTAAACCAATTTCTACAGCAAAATTTGGAATTTGATCACTTGATGAAAATTTAACCTTCTCATAAATGCAGCTGTTGAACAGCATTATTTCATGCAAAATAGTAGCAAAAAGGCATATTAACAGCACAATTCTGACCTAAGCTCTTCCCCATCAGATTTCAGTCTTAAACTAGTGAAGAATTTGTTGCAGGTTTGGATATGTCCTATTTCACATGTGTAGTAATCATATTGCTATAGAATGTGAAATACCAGAATTACATAGAAAACTCCTGATAATTCAGCATGATATCCATTTGCATGAATATACAGATCCTGCACGTAGTCACACGACAGATCATACAGCAGCAACTCTGCTGTAAGAGTGCATCACTGGCTAACTCTGGCTGAATTTCCAGGCCATTTTCAAACAGTCAGATTCTGGGTAGGTCAGTGCTTAAAATGAATCTGACTGCAATGATAACTGTGCCCACAGTGCAAATGTGGAAATGTTTATGTGCAACTTAAGCAGGTTACTATAGCTGGCAGAAAATGTCAAAACTATGACAGATGCATTAACATCAACAGAGAGGATGCTGCTATGGGTATCTGGTGTGTATGCTGTGTACATGAGCCACTGTACAAATCATGTTGTGTGTGTGTAGTGTGCTATGCACAGTCTTAAATATGTGTACAGTATATTCAGAACCACAAGAAACTTCAGCTTAGGTACTAGCAAATTTTCAGTCCCAGGAGGAAAGTACAACTATGTCATTTTTAAGTAAAAATTATGCTTAAATTATTTACGATATTGATACCAATATATAAATAGGAACATGAATTAAACAGCTTTATCAAGCTCAGGTTTACAGAGCCTTAGTCATAAAAGTACATGCTAAAACTTGTAATTAGCACAAAAATTAGAAATCTTTACACTGATTCCTAGAAACAGACTGTACATGTGTAGACACACAAGCACACACAGGTAAAAAAAGCAGCTAGTTGAAGAGATCCATTAAAACTGAACACTTTGTGCGCAGAAAGCTCAGCAGGGGATTTATAATACAAATGTTCCGAGTGTTTATATGATGTTTTCAAGTTTTAAGTTGCCTCTGTTTTCTAAGGGCTTACTTCCTATGCTCCCAATTCACCTATACTGAATTCCCACTCTTTGAAACGTAAATTTTTCTTCAGCTTTTCAAGAGAAAATCACCACCAACTGTTAGAAATTTATGTTTTTTCTTATGTCTAAGTTTGCAAATGGTTGTATTTCCTATCCACTTTTCATCGTTGAAGACAATATTAAAGTTAGAATATTATTATTATTCATTTAAATATATAGTAGCCTTTTTATAGTGCAGCAGTAGTTTACTAAGTTTAACATCCACTGTAAGAGCCATAATGTACTGGTTTCTTTTTGCAGAACAAAGTGACCACCAAAAGCGGGACTTTGTGGGCCAGTTGGATAATACATAAGCTCATCTCGCCCCCAAAACCCCGACTCTGGAACCACAACCTTCCCGGATTCAATTTGTAAGTAAAGTATCTTTGCAAGATATGCCAAATCAGCTGAGAGAATCGTTGCTTATAAAGTGGGTAACTATCAGACTAATAACAGAGAATATTGTAGCCAAGTCACAACATACACTTCTTCACTGTCTGGACAGCAGGAATTGCTAACAGATACTGTTTGGGTTTATTCACAGTTTATGATTTATTTATTTATTAAGTAGGTAAGCAGTGCTTCTGTGTCTATAAAATGACACAGAACTCCTCCAGAGTAACAGTCATTTATTACACCCAGCACTCAAAGGATCGATTAAGATTTCTTCTCAAAGTGAGTAACAACTTGTTTATCTGTTCCACTATAATTTAGATGAAAACTGACATGTTATAGAGCTGTCTGTCAGCAGTCTGAATTTGTTATTTGTACAACACACTAGAAAATATTTTCACTTCACTTGAAACAGTGAGGTCTCTTCCACTAACGGGTAGTTTCATGTATTCAGCGGTGTCTAAATCTTACTACTCTCAGCATTATGTGTCTTAAGAACTTCTTTCAAAGATGAGAGAAGCAGAGAGCTGTAGACAAAAGAAACATATTTTCTACATCCTCAGTTGGTAATTCCAACAGAACTGTTAAGTCCAGGTTTAAAAGCATTACAGTTTACATTTGGATGACTGAAGTAAGTAAATGCTGCCCATTACTTTAAAAGAAGCTAATTATTGTGTTGGCGAAGCCACTATTACTTTTATTCTGCTTTTGACAACCAAATGCAGAGCTGAAGACTGCTGTCACGGCTGAAATGCTATGTGGTCAGCAAACACACTGTGGAAGGAACACGCAGAGGAGTTGGTGGAAATCTTGGCTGAGTAGAAACGTTAAAACAGAATACGTGGCCTGCAGAAGGGGGAATTAACCCACTGACCTGGGACGGTTTAGCAAGATTTTTCTCGCTGTTCCTTCACACAAGCAATTGTCAGCCGATGCGGCCCGACCAACCTCACTCACCCCGCCCTCAGCCACTCGTGTTCGGCCACACGCAGCCGCGGAACCCGTGCGGAGGCCCCGGGACGGCGCCGGCAGCCGGGCCCCGGGCGTGCAGACACACCTGCGGCTGCCGAAGGAACCGGCCTCCCGCCCGCAGCGCGGCCTGCCCCCGGAGGGAGCGGGGCAGGCGCTGGGCCAGGGGCGCCTCTTCCGCGGCCGCGCAGGCTCGGTCGGCGCGGAGCCACTCGCCCAGGTGCCCGCCCGGCGCGGAGCCGCCAGCTCCCCGCGGCGGCAGGCGCGGCCCCACCTGCGGGCCCGGCGGGGACGTGAGGGGCCACGCGATCCCCGCGACGGGCAGCGCCGTGTCGGCGCGCGGAAGGAGCGCGCAACTCACCGCTTGTCAGTGCCAGCGGCCGTGCCCCCGGCGAGGCGAGCGGGGCTCCTGAGCAGCGGAGCGGGTGCCGCTCGGCAGCAGGTTCTCGTGCTGGGCGGGAGGCAGCCCCGCGATCCTCGCTCGGAGCCGGCTCCTTCCGTTGGCAAAATCCTGACTCATTACATAAAAAGATCGCCCTGCCAGGCTCCCAGAAACATTTCTTCATCACGGTCACGCCACAAGCTAAACAAGAGGCCACAGCGAGGGGAGGGGGAGAAGGGAAGAGGAGGGGGAAAAAAATCCAGTAGGTGTTTTTTTTTTATCTTTAGATTTTCTTCCTTTAAAAAGGAGGGGAAAAAAAAAAAGAAGTGCACGGGATAAAAAAGAGCAGCCACCGGGAAGAAACTAGAGAAGATTCTCCCGTTGTTGCCACAAAGCCACCTCTCCCTTCCCACTCCCTCTCCATGCTCGTTGCTCCAGCAGTGTACAAAGACGTGCCGGCTGCGCCGGGAGTTCCCAGCCCGAGCCGGGAGCGCCCCAACTCAGCGGGGCCGGGCACCCGGAGTTCGGCCTCCCCCTGGAGCAACGAGGGGTCCCGGGCCTGCCCCAAAGGGTTTTTTTTTTTTTTTTTCCTAGAAACTACCTCCAAATATAGTAACAGGGAAGGGGCATTCCTAGAAATTCGGGAGACGTCAGAAAGGGAAGATTTGTGAAATTCAGCTTCACTTCCTGCAGAGGGCTCCGAGCACAGGGGAAAAAAAATCCAGTGAGCAGTAAAGTGCTTTTCATGCTTCTCTGATCAGATAATGGTTAAAAAAAGAAGAATGGTAAAACGCTTAACTCACGTTTCTCCGGTATGATCTAGGGGAAAAGACCTAATCAGTAACCCCCTTTTCTTTTCTACCAGTGTTTACAGATGTCTGTCTCCTGTATTTACTTTCCCTCGTGTCCCATCAGACCTATGCACACAGCAAATAAAAGGAATAATACACATATGAGTGAAACGTGGGCCAAGCAATAACCCTCCCATCTATGACAGCAACACGGATTGGTACTTGCGTGTGATTTTAAACAGGCTTTGCGGCTTGCAGCTTCCACGCTACGCCAACGTGAATAATTCATGTTGGTGCTGTAGCTGTGCGCAGCATCGTTACTCGCATGAATGGGAATTTGTAGGTTGGCTTTTGTTTAAGGGCCCCGATACTGAGAATTGCTGAGCACTGTCAGTCCCCACTGACTTGCTGTCAATTCTGCTCAGCCAGGATCGGGCCCTGACCGACAAATGTAAATCGGGACTTGCAGCAGACCCCACACTGTCCTGAGTCAGGGTCATTCCTCATGTGTCTCCTAAATCCCTGTGTTTGCTTTGTGCTTGTTTCTCTCACCCAATCCTTCTTTAATCGTATCTTTAAAACCCACTATTTGACACATTTCACAGGAAGCAGAAACTGATGTTTGCAAAGCAGTAATGGATGACAATGTTGTTATATGCTATTAATAATATAAAGACATCAATGCGTTTGTAATAAAGCATTATTTATCGAGGAACAGCAAAGGTTGCTATAAAACACCTTCTGCGAAAAGAGAATAGATTTCAATGTGTGCAGCTCTTGCAGGTTAATTGAATTTCCATAATGAAATTTCCCTCAGCCACATGAAATCCTTGGGTTTGTTCTTTGAATTTCATTATGACTTGCAGAGTCTTCTGTGCCCCCCAGTCAAATGCAGTTAAACCACTGGAGTCTGGCTTTACTTCAGCATTTGATAAACACTCCCATTTAATCAAACCTTAGTTAGAGACACCTTGTCTGTCTGTCTGCAGTTTTGAAGGGGAATTAGCAGAGTTCACCTGCCAATCCCAAGTGTGCTTTGACTTTTAACTGCTCAGTAAACAACCACTTCCCAACACAGACCCAGCTTTCAGAGAGGTGCACACAGTGTTTCATCAGCAGTAATGCGTGGTCAGAAGTAGATTTATTGTAAGTAATCTCTTGGAATTCAAAACAGCTCTAGTTAATTGCAAAAAGGCCTTTCTGAGCTGGCTGGCTTACTTATGGCACATGGCACGACTCTGCCTTGTCACTCTCATTTCCTGAGTAAAAGAGTGAATGGCAGCTTCAAGTTCAGGTTCTTTTGATCATTAAAAGAAATGGATGTGCTGTCCTCTGTTGGTCATACTGGTTGTCACATGTAAAATCCAATTAATTCAAAAAAAGCAGTAAGAGGCTCTGTTAAAATGACAGAAATGATGAAATTAAATTAAATTTGCTTCACTTTCTGCTTTCACCAGTAAGCCTGCACAGTATGAGGGATTTGTAAACCATTTCTACAAAATGGTTCAATGATGGATACTAGGAGCTGGATTAGGGAGAGGACTTATTTCACATGACTCCCTGCTGCATGTTATACCCTGGAGTTCAGTCCCATCAGACTCTGGCTGCTGTTTTAACCCCTTGCTATAGGGCACCTGCCATGTTGTGCCCAGGATGCTGGGTGGCATGGGGTGCTCTGGAGCTGGGGGACAGAGAGGAAGTTTAACTTGACTGAGAAGAAGTTTCAAGCTTAAAGTTTCCATCACAGGGTCCAGTTTGGGGACAGAGCCACATGTGTCCCCTGGGATGGTTTGTGCTCATGTCATGGGATGTGATACCAGCCATACAGCTTCTTGGGGCACTCTCAACTGTGGCAGCTCAGACTTGTAATCCAAGTTCCCACTTAATTGCTCATGGTGTCCTTCTGTGAGTTGTGATGTACAGACATGCTCTGCTCAGTGTCAGTAAGCAGGAGCAGGGTGTCCACTTTGGGTCTTCATTTGAAGAAGAATATGCAGCAATTGGAGAGGATCTGAGGGATTGTAGCAGGAGTGATAAGAGATGTCATTAAGGGTGTGGAAACCTGATCTAAAAGGAAAGATGTAAAAATTTGGGTGTTGTGTTGCCTAGACAGTAGAAAGCTGAAGGCAAATGTAGTAACACTTTCAAAAAGGTTTAATGTCATATAAATGAATATATGTCATGGCAGTAAACCTGTGTGGTATGTTAATTATGTCTACATCTTAACTGCTGCTGGATTTACCAATTTCTGGCATGCACTAGTTTCTCTTAGGCTGTGACCTCATAAACAGTTTTCTAATTACAAAATTAATTTCAAGTAAATAACTATAAGCTGTCTTAAAATGTTAGTTAGCAACATTATTATCATGCTAATAATTGAGCAATGTCATTTAGCAAAACGTTACGTTCTGTCTGCAAACTATGGAAAAAATGGGCTCTGCATGATCCGGTCTGTGTGTGTGTCTGTGCCATGTAACAGGGACTCACAGGCCTCAAGCTGTTGTGTGGGGACAGCTATAGCTCTGGTGTGTACCTGGCTCAGGCTTATAAATGTATTTCTGCAAAACAAACAAGACTTTATGAAAGCGTCACTCACCACAGGCAACATAGCTCCTCATCAGGTTTAACCCTGATGTTGTAGTAACAGAAAGGACTTGTCAGAAACATTGTTTGCCCTTGACTTGGGTTTTTATGTTTAGTTTTGAAAGTCCTCTTACGAAAGCAGCTTCAGGGACATGGCTGTTCCTCACTGTCCTTTGTGTGCATGAGTGAAAATATCTAGGACAACAAAAACCAGTTTTTTATGTGCTCTGTGCTGAAACTGTCACTGCTCAGCTCAAAATCAATAATTTACATTTCTTTTCAGGGAGGTTGGGCAGTGTGGTCATGGGCTTCATAGTAGAAATGTTAAGTTCAAAACTGAGCTGGAAGGTAAGGCCTCCCATTTCCTCTCTGCTGATGCTTCTCCAGATTATGCCAAATTTGCCAAGTGGTTCTGGAGATTTGTGAATATTGTCAGTAAACTAAATGCAAAAAAAACCCCCACCATTTGAATTATGTGTATTTAATGCAGTCAGATAATCTTCATCATGTTAATTTATTATATATCTTCATTATATATCATTACAAATCGTTATAAAATCTTCATAATAAGAAAAGAGAGCCCTATATAGAATAAATGGTGACAGCCCTTCTTTAAATCAGTTTACAACCTGAATGATGATTTTGACCTACCAACACAATGTATATATATATAATGTTAAAAGGTTTTACAAAATCTGGTGTAAGTAGTTAATGACAGTTATTTTCGTTCCTACTACAATTGTACAATTTTGGTTCTAGACAACAATGGTGCAGAATATGAGAAGAAAATTTGTCAAGAAGAAAACAAAACAAAACCAAAGGTCAGTGAAATCCCAAATGGCAAGCAAATATCAAACACGAATCAATAGAGGTTTCCTTCCATTTGTAGTGTTGTTATTAATGTGTAGTGCTGCTCTTATTGCTGTTGTTAGGATGATTTTAAGCGCCCGAGCCTGGCTGGTGTGTCCTAGTGTCCAGGGTCTGCATGTGCTCAGCGCTGGGTGAGCACCGCACAGTGCCAGTTGAAAGAACGAACCTGCCCTTGCCGTGACTGTTCCCAATGTCACAGGGAGTTTTCCTGCTTAAACAATAGGAAATGAACACTAACCAGATTGCAAGTCCTTTTAAGTGGTTAGTGAGACAGATGAAGAAACCTCACGTTTCAACCAGAATTAAATCACAATGAAAGGCCCCAGGAACCTCGACAATCAACCCGTGGAGAAGATCTCTTCAAACGAGAGTGTTCAGAGACTTTGCATGTTCCTCACAGGAACAAACTTGTGTCTTAGTGGGTGTCAGCATGCGCTTTGGGGCCACCATGTAGGGAATGAGTGTGAGGGCTTCCACTTGACTTTGATACAAGTCTTTTCTTGCACATCTGGAGCCATCTTCTGCTTCTTCAGAGTGAGCTCGAGGGTCTCTCGAGTACCGGCTTAACCCCCGAGGAAGGTGGTGTGAATTGAAACACTGGTGGTGTAGCAGATGCGGATTGAGCCGTTGTCATGCGGTGCAGTGCGGTGCGGTGCAGTGCAGGTGTGATCGGGGAAGTGCAGGAGGCAGCGAGGCTTGGCAGGTGCGGCACCGCCCCTTGCAGAAGGCAGCGAGGCATGGCAGGTGCGGCACCGCCCCCTGCCGCAGCCGCTTAGGTGCTGGTGCTGCAGCGAAGCGCTGCGCGGTGCACTCCACCCTGCCGGGGGGCGGTGACCGCTGCTGAGTGCTCGCCCGCTGCACCAAACCAGTGGAAGACTGAAGCGCTGGGATCTCATCGCAGCAGCCACACCGCCTTCCCCTAAAAACGATAAGACCCACACCGCGGGCCCCGCCAAGGCACGGACGGGGTTCGAACCCGTGATCTTCGGTTTACGAGACCGACGCCTTACCACTTGGCCACCGCGCCTGCGTTAACTGGCTTTCCGGACGCCCCTCTATTGCTGGCGCCCCTCCCGTCCGCCCTCGCCAATCGCGTGCCAGCAGCGGGCGGGCCGCCTCCGCTCCGCGCCCCGCCCCCGCGGCCGCCCGCCTGTGCTGCGCGTGCGCGGGCACCTGCCGGGCGGGGTGGCGCGGGAGGCTGAGGGGATCCTCGTGGCGGGGCCGCCGCAGTCCCAGCGCCCGGGCTGAGGCGCGTTCCCCCCGGCTGAGGGCAGGTGTGAGGGGCCGCCGCTGAGGCAGCCGTGCTGCAGAGCGAGTCCTGTTACCGAACAATGGCACTTAGGCATTTAGGTCAGTGTGTTGGAATGCGCGGTTCTCTTTCTGACCAGGAGGAACAGCTTATGGAGGGTGGGGGGAAGCGGTGTTAAAGCTTTCCTTCTCCATGAAAAGAAACAGAAATGAAAAAGGGTGGGAAAATTTAATTATAAATATTAAATTAAACTTGCTAAGTGCCCACTGCTTGATTCATATGAAGCTTCATGTTGTAAAATGCAGAAAACATACTAAAATACATGTTTTTCTAGATTTGGCCTCCTGCATATTTACAAATGTGACCTAAAAATAAAGCTTTTAGTTTTCACTGTTTATTGTGGAGATGCTTTTAAACTCTTTGTGAAACTTTTGTGGGGCACCCAAATGATATCCCACCTTCCTGCGTGACAGGAATTTTGTTTACTGTCTTTTGGGGGAGCTGATCTCAGCAATGGTCACTCGTCTTTTTTTTGGTGGAAGAAGCATGTGGACATGTTGACAGGTACCTTTGGAAAGGCTGAGATCAGTTACTAACCTGGTGGTGCTGTAATGCAGGTGTGTTCTAGAGTGATCTATCCGTATCATTTGGGGATGTTCTTTGAACTGTCATCAGGAAAACTCACACCTGATGGCTTGGCTGAATGACAAATGTCAGGTTTTTAACAGTTGCCATTTCCCAGCTTCTCTGTGCTAACTCTGTGTTCCAGCAAACAGAGCAGTCTGAACTCACATCTCCTACAATGAAAAGTACTCGATTTAAATTAACCTTAGTGGGTGGTCAGTCCATGTTAAGTGTGTTTGCTGCTATCCTGGGATAGTTGCCCCAAAGGTGATTCGTTCTGCTTTTCCAGCCCTTACAAGCATAACTGATGCTCTGTCCTACCCGAACAGTTGCTGCAGTTTATCTGCTGGTCTTGCTATCTCTAGCTTCAAAGGAGATACCCACATCTGGGCTCTGGAAAGCCACAATACTGCTGCTGAGTTCTGCTCTTTCTCACTACAGTCAGTGCAGCATTTCACAACTGTGGTGACTTGTAGGATTGGAAACAGCCTCCCTGAGCTCTCACACCCGTGGTTTTTATGAACGGTGACCTTGAAGGGGCAGTTCATAGAATCATAGAATAATTAGGATTGGAAAGGACCTCAAGATCATCTAGTTCCAACCCCCCTGCCATCTCTAAGCTAACTGAAGAAGAGGGAGTTAGTGTGACCCAGGTGGCAGGAGGAAGGAGTTTTTAGTAAAGTGGTTTTGACTGATGTTCTTCCATAAGCTTCCTGCTAGCTTAGTACAAAATACGCTCTTTAATGTGCCATCCTTGCCAGTTGTAACTTCTCATCACAGTTCCTGTGCAGCTCATGTCTGCATTTGCTTTATTCATGCTTTGGTATCTTTGTGAGCTGAGAAGTGATTTTGTGCTGGGAGGAAGCATTTGACTTATATGTGGTGTTCATAGGAGTTGTATCTCTCCAAATAGACTCAATTTTTAATAAATGTATTTGGTTGGCATCAGAAATAGCATTTAATGGTAAATCTATTTCTAGTCAACTGATTCAAGGTAAATCAACTTCTAATGCTAAAGTTCTTTACTTATATGGGGAGACTGAGAGTTCAGTTTGGAATCATGAGTATCTTCTGAGTAGATTAGGAGGATATACTTGATTTGGATTAAAAGCCCAACTGCAATAATGTGCCTGGAACATGGAGCTGTTTAATAGTGAGCTGGTTTATCAAAATGGTAGTTTTTATAACTAAAAATGTAAGTTTGATTAAAGACATGTTATTGCCTGTGGTGTCTTCTGATGCCTGGATATGTTTGTCTGGGAATGTCTTCTATGCTGATCATTACCCTTGTTTGAGCTCTGTGCAAAAGTCCTTATTCTTTATGCTGAATCCTCCTTATGCACTGTTCTCTTCTGACAAAATCTTCTTTAAAACACCACATAAATTTCTAAAAGAAAAGTCTTTAGAAGATTCCAGTGCTGAAAAGATAATGTCAGAGATTTTGTTGGAAGGAGAAAATAATCACCATTGTTTTTCCCTCCTATGAGATGGAGGGGTTGCTTTAGGAGAGGGTTTTGATGTCTGTTTTAAAATACAAAATTAAGCCTTGCTACAGATTTCTCTGACTTTTGAGAAAATAGAAGGGGAATAGTCAAATTCATGCAGAATTTGTATAGCTGAGTTTTTAAACACATACTATAGGGTAGCTGGAGTGCTCCTCAGTTAACAATTATGTGAGCTAAGACTTTGTCTTAGCTTTATTAAAGAATTGTCTTGGAGGGATTCAGGAAAGATGCAGTGTTACCATAGAGTGGCCCTGCAATACTTTTTCTGCAGAGAATATTGGAGGCTCATCTTAAAGTAATTTTTTATGTGAAGGTAAATATTTCTTACTGTATAAATTTATGGAAAAATACTTAGAGGAAAACAACACAAAACCAAACCAAGCTCCTAGCTGTTGCATCTCTGATGCTCCTCTAATTTGTAACTTCTCTTTTAGCAATGTCTTGGTGGGGGTTGTAGATTACAGTATGGGGTGCGGGGAAATCTGTGTGACATCTTTGACTTGAGACAGTACAAGTATGCTAACATGTCACTCTAGAAACATTTGTATAATACATAAGAAGCTAACAGGCAGGAGTATATAGCTTTTAATATTGTACAAATACAAATGTGGTGATGGCCATTTGTAGAACATGGTATAGTATCATAGAACCATAGAATAGTTAGGGTTGGAAAGGACCTTAAGATCATCCAGGTCCAACCCCCTGCCATGGGCAGGGACACCTCACACTAAACCATGTCACCCAAGACTCCGTCCAGCCTGGTCTTGAACACCACCAGGGATGGAGCATTTACAACCTCCCTGGGCAACCCATTCCAGTGCCTCACCTCACAGTAAAGAACTTTCTCCTTATATCCAATCTAAACTTCCCCTGTTTAAGATAGAACCCATTACCCCTTGTCCTATCATTACAGTCCCTAATGAAGAGTCCCTCTCCAGCATCCTTGTAGGCCCCCTTCAGATACTGGAAGGCTGCTCTGAGGTCTCCATGCAGCCTTCTCTTCCTCAGGCTGAACAGCCCCAACTTTCTCAGCCTGTCTTCATATGGGAGGTGCTCCAGTCCCCTGATCATCCTTGTGGCCCTCCTCTGGACTTGCTCCAACAGTTCCATGTCCTTTTTATGTTGAGGACACCAGAACTGCACACAATACTCCAAGTGAGGTCTCATGAGAGCAGAGTAGAGGGGCAGGATCACCTCCTTTGACCTGCTGGTCACGCTCCTTTTGATGCAGCCCAGGATATGGTTGGTTTCTGGGATGCAAGCATGCACTGAAGCCAGTTCACATTAAGTTTCTCATCAACCAACACTCCCAAGTCTTTCTCCGCCAGGCTGCTCTGAATCTCTTCTCTGCTCAACCTGTAGGTGTGCCTGGGGTTGCACTTGGCTTGGTTGAACTTCATGAGGCTGGCATTAATATGAATTTATATATTCAGGTTTTATTGAAAACCAGGGTTTAGCTTGTGGAAGAAGTTCATTCAGCATAATCTCAAGCTTCACCAGTCCTTCTTGGCTTAGGGGTTACACCTTAATACTGGTATGAACACAGTTTGGTAGGGAGGGTTATGTGTTTATTTAGTTCTTGGTCTTTGTAAAACAATCAAACCTCCAAATAGTCAGTTGGCACCAAACTCAAGTGCTTTATCTCTGATATATTCTAACTATAAATTCCATAATGCACAAATGTGTGGTCAAAAAGTACTGCACTTGCTTTGCAGTATTCGTGTTTGGTGTGTGATAGCTGAAAGGAAATTGGTGGCATATATAGCCTACAAACTTTTAGAATGGCTATGTTAATAAAGAAAATGTATTCTATGCAATTTACTGGGCATAGTAATAGGCTTTATTTTTCCAGTTTTATGGGTATTTGTCCGAGTTCTGATGTCATCGTCATAAAACGGACTTTAACAAGGAAAGAGTGGATGATCTAATATAGGGACTGCCTCTACAAGAGGAAGTATCATAGTAAATACTGAAATGAAGTAGCTTCACCGTGAAAATCAGCTTGTGCATAATGATCAGCTCATAATTCATTCTGAAGAAATGTGATGTTCTAGAACACAAATTGAGCAGATTACAAAATGCAGATGCAAAATCCCACAATCTAGCACATTTTGAAAGCCTTAGAATAATTTGGAAAAGTCATGAATGAAAATGAGTGCAGTCTTTTATACACCAGAAATCATTTTCTGATCCTTTCTTTGCCTTACTAGTTCTGAAATATCCCTTCTTCTCTCACAGAATAGCCTTATTCTTTGTACTCACTTGGCGTTTTCTTTACAAATTCTTTTTCATTGTTAAAGAATTACAGGTAGCATCTATTTAGAAAAATGTGATACAGTATGATTCTATTTCCTTTCCTTTAACACAGTATAAAACAGAATCACAGTATTTTGTAGCTGAAAAGAATGCCATATCAGCTTGGGGATTATTTCTGTTTGGGACAGTGTAACTCAATGAGGAGTGGAAGTCTGTATTGGAAGGTAAATATATCCAGTAATCTGCACTAATACTTAATTGGTTTTGACTTCACTCTGAGAGGCCTTAGAAGTTAATTTGCAACAAAATGTTGCATTTGACTCACAAATGAGGTTAAACTACCTGGGGAATGTTCAGAAGCTTGCCTGATTTAGAGGGCTGTGCCTCTTCAGAGCTCTATGTGGCCTGTTTTGAGCAGCTCAATGAAACTATTCCACCAGTCTGCGCCAAGACACTGACACGAGAGGTTCTCAAGTCTAGCATGTCCCATTCAGTCTGTATTTCAAAATGTTGTTTTTGACTCCCTGAAAAAATCTCACTTGTAGTGGAAAAATCTCTAGGTTTTTCCTCCTTCCTTTTCACCCAGGCACCATGAGCCGGAACAATGACTCCCTCCATTTTTCTTGCGGCTTCTTTTATACATGACTTCAGTGTTGCAGTTTGTTCCCCTTCCACCAGGAAATAACTGTGGACTCACTCAAGAGATTATCCTGAGAAAATTTTGCTAGAGACTTGACTCTTGTTAACAAAGTATGCACCAGAATCATGTTATGTTATATTTCACCAAGTCTTATTGCAGCATCTTGAGTTTTGATCAATTTTTCTTTTTCATGGGGATGGGTTTAAACTAGTGCTGTTCAGCGACCTCTTTACTACCCCTATGCAGTCATACACCACCACTGCATGCACTACATAATTTTAAGTCCTCTTCTGTGTTAAGACTTTAGAAGACTTTTAAAATAAGGTGTATTTCCCTTGTGGAAAAGAGCAGGGAATGTCTAAAATTGCTTAATATGTCTCTGCAATTGCACTATCACAGCTGCTTAGGTCTGTGCTTGTGTTTGGGGGTGAACCCAAGTAGCTGCACATCATATAAAAAATCCAGGCACAAACTACGAAATGAGGACTGTATGGATTATGAGCATTATATATAAAGCTCATAGATTGCAATTGCTTTATTTTTTTATGAAGCCACTTCATTTAAAATCTACAGAAGAGTATCACATCTGTATTTTACCTGTGTTACTTTAAAGTGACAAAAGCACTGACAAGTCTGAGTTCTTACCCTACCTGCTCTTGAGAAAAGAACAGAAAACACAAAAGGACAAAAGGAATTAATGTAATAGTATTGCTTTAAAAAAAAAAAAAAAGAAAAAGAAAAAGTCCAGACCTAAACTGTGAGAGTACAGGAAGTCTGTTCCTACAGATTTTGGCTGATTTTGAAGATAAACCATCAATCTTTTGGGGTTTGTGTAAGTGCAGATTTTTTTTTTTGTTAGGAATGTACTTAGAATATAGGCCAAATGTCACAATTTTTGTGATTATTATTAATCTGATTTTGTGATTATTATTAAAGATAGTTTTCATTTTAATTAGTAAGCATGGACAAATGAACAGTTTTCCTTTTTTATTTGAGACACTTAGCAAAAATGCTGAAATATCAAACATTTCCTCAGTAGCTACAATATTGCCACTATGTACAAAATATTTGATAAATGTAGTACACATATAAAAATACAGTATGCATTACATATATACAGTACAATGTGCAAAACATATGGCATTCAGACATATGGAATTGATTTTAGGGGTGCAAACAGCAAATACAAAGGCATCATGGTTTCTTATAGAAAGGCAATACATAAACTGACGCCCTGATTGCCATAATTTGCATTTAGTAAAGTAGTGCTTAAATGAAGAGGGCCCTAGGGACAGGTGTCTATCTTCTTCTTTCCACAAAATGAGATGCTAAGACATAATTATGACTATGAAAATAAGAAGAGAAACACCTACTAGGGTTAGCATTATTTCTACTGCAAGCAGTACTGTGAAGAAAAATCCTATCTGGAAAAAAGCCTGTGCTAGTACTTAATACAAATTTCTCAAACAACAAAAACAAATCTGTACTGTTAAACATCAAAACCAGCTTTCAAAATATCTACATCCTTAATTTTAAAAAACGTGTGGATAATACTTCTGGGGACTTAATTTCCTGTGCTTCAAAATACAAAGTGCCTCCTTTGGCAATATAAATGGCAATACTTTGGTTCCTATTTAAATTTTTATATTATTATAATTTATTTTAGGCTGTCTTTTGAATATCTGAGCTGTATTTTTTATAAAAATAGTATGATTATATAGTTATTAACCATCCCCTGCTTTTTATTGAGATTTTTCTCTCATAGCTAGAATGGCTTTTTGGCTAGATTTCTAAAAATATGCACTTTTGACTTAAAAAGTCTTTAGTCAGAATGGACACTACAGAATGATGTAGGTGTCTCTTTTTTTGCACTTTTTATGAATTCCTAGCAAATTGGTATAAAAGGAATATTTGAGATAACTTCAGGTTTTATGGATGCTCTTTATTGGCTACGTGTATACTATATGCAACTCCATTCCACATATCTTGTGTTAAAAATCATCTGTAGTATGGTCTAGAAGTCATCAAAAGGTGACTTAATAGACCACAATATAAAGTTTCAACAGATCATTAACTAGAGATAAATGATTTTTTTTCCAGTTTTAATAGGATTTGCTTTAAGTTTATAATACACTGAAGATGTCATCCAAATAACAAGTTTATATCGGTGAGCTGTACTGAGTTTGATTCAATAATGCCCTTCCAGTTACATGTATTCTGTGATTGCATTTTCTCTGCCTTGAAAACAGTTCAGCAGCTTGTGCCTGGTTTCCAACTACAGTGCCTGCACTCTTCAGGCATCTGAATGTTTGAGATACAAAACATTGAAGTTTAACATTGAAACTTCCATCTTGATCACCAGCTTCCTTGAACGTAACTCCTAGTGGTGAATTTAGAAGTACCTTCGAAAGAAATTTCAGTATTAAGTAGTGATTATTTCTAAAAGCTGTGGCAAGCTGTTGCCTCAACTTTTTACAGGTCTGATTCTGCAAGCCCACATTGCTGGATTAGACTCTAAATTTCTGTAGTGAACAACTGCCATAAATACATTTTATTCTCAGAGAGAACTGCTATATTTATGACAAAGATTTCTGAAATATTTATAATGTTAAAAAAAAATTGCCTGTAAACTTACTTGCCTTATCTAATGCTGGATGGCACAAAAAGTGCATAACCAATACCATTTCTGTATTAAATGCAGGATGTCACTCCTCTTGACTTGCAAAACATGTCTGAGCTCTCTCAGTGTCTAGAAGTGTAAACGCCAACTTTTGATTTTCACACTGATAAAATGGCATTCCTAATTACTTTGAAGGATCTACTAACAACACATTTGATGGGATATGTTCCATTAGTATACTGCAGCCATTACATGGCTAATTTAATGTCAGTGCATTCCTTTTGCAACTGTTCTCTTAATGAGAAGTATTCAGTTCTGCACAGTCGAACTGCATGGTCATGATTAAATTTCGAAAGATGTATTGTACTTGTGTGACAAAAATTGTCATGTAAAACATGCACACACAGAAGTCTTAAGCAAACCTATTTCTGCCATAAAAGGCATTATAATTATGGCAAATACACATTTCAGAACAAAGTCTAAAGCAAACCATTATATATAAGGTTTAATACACAAGTCTGAAATGTACAAAAAAATAATCACACATTCCCTACACTAGAGTATTTGTACTTCAGAAACGAAAATGATCCCTTAATTTTTTATTTTTTTATTTTTTTCAAATAGACTCTTAGAGTAGAAAGCTATGCTGTACTGATAACAACACATCTCAACTGTTTGGGTTTATTTCTGCACACAGATTCCTATGGATTAGTTAACATTCTACACTGCCACTAAGGATAGTTTTGTAGCAAGATGACTTTGCCAGTTTTAAGCTCTATTTACATGCACATCAAAATGACAGTACAGTTGCTCTAGGTTTATCTGTCCTCTAAAAATGAATTTACTTGCCTCTTAATCGGAAGGCAGGGTCAACAAGGGGTAACTCTAACCACATGTACGTGGTATGATGTCTGGTGTATTACACATAATAAATTGACAGTACTGCAGAACACTAAATTTCATTCAAAGTTGTTCCTATCAGACCAAGAGTCCTTAATTGCTATTCTCTTAACAGCTGAGGGCACTTAGTATCTCAGAGTATTAGCTCCAAAGATCATATGATGAAAAGGAATGCAAAAAGTTGAACGTGTTTGTTCAGCGTTACTGGAGAGTCCTATACCATGAAATTTTAAGGCAGACAGTCCATGTGTAGTATTGTACTCAAGTATTGTAGGCACAGCAAGAAGCACTAAGGAAGGTTGTCTTTCAGCTTCATCTTTTTTTGTGAAAATCTCCACAGACTGTTTTTCTTTACTTAGTTTCAGATTAAAGTAAATCCTGGCTTGTAAAACTATTGAAGATATATAATGATTTAAAGTTCTGGTAGCTGGATATGATGCAAACATATGATGCCAGTTTAAACCCTAAACCACTGATATAATTCACTATTTTATCTGAAGCCAATGGAATTGTGTAATATTAGTAAACCAGGTTGCATTGTGCATCTGGAGACATAAATCTGCAGTTAATTCCACAACACTTTCTGACAACAGTATTTTGTTTCATGTTACCATGACACTATGGTGATTTTCTTTTTCATAAAATGTGACAGAGGTCACTAAATAGTTAACAGCTACTTTCTGTTTTCATTATTTCTTTGATACTCTGACACATATCATTACTCTAAGAAGTAAACAAAAGCTTCAGGGCATTTTTCCATTAGTTCCTAAAAAGTTTAATTTTTGAAAGATAGTGGTGAGGAAGGAATTCTGCAATAAGCTCAGTTTTCAGACTAGAAAATACTATTGCATTTCCACACTCAGGAAACAGGAGAATTTATCTTAATTTAGGAAATCCCTAGTAGGAAATAATTCCAATTTTATATCTGATTATCAGCCTACATCATCTATGGTAACATTTAACAGCTATCACCTGAGAGACAAACATAGAATGTCAGAGTATTTTACTTCATTTGCATTTTGTGCTTTTGTTTTTTCTTCCACCTGCTTTCATAATAGACTGAAAAAAATTACTAAGGGCTTAAAAAATAGTATTTCCATGTGCTGTGCTTTGAGGTAAGAGCTTAATATTTGCAATTATCTATTTCAGGTATGAAATATGTCTTACCATGAAACAGTACATCTTGATACTGCTATTTAGGATTCTCACTGAGCAGCTTCTCTGTTTAGCTTCCCTGATGTTATGTAGTGGTAGACAAAGCTATTCAATAGATAAAGTGTTCAATAAGAAATGATGGCTGTCCTGTCAGTACTGTCCCTGCAACTTGGTCTGATACTACAAACATCTTTTATTGAGGGCACTGGGATAGATGCTTGCAGGATCATAATGCACAACAGCATGAATTGAACTTTTCTACTTCCTCAAATTGTTCTAATATGCTGAGATACTGGATTCAACGATCTAACAAATATCCTCAAGCATACAGTAAATTAGGATATTTATAATTTCCATTGCAGTAATCTCGTTTGAAGACCACTGTTCCCCTCTGCAAAAATAAGCTATACAAAGTTAAAAGAGTATACAAATAACTGTCTGATATACAGATTAAAACCTAGTTATTAAATCCAGAGCATTGCTATAGAAAATTCAGTGTTCTCAATATTACCTGGGGTAGGTACAGTGGATTTCTTGCAGTTACACTTAATATCCCTTTGGATGCAGTTAAATTCTTCCCTCATGATTAAAGTATAGGGGAAGAGTTTTAAAAACCACAAAACCAAAATATAAAAACAACTTGAACAAATTAAAAGACTAGATATATGAAATTTCACTGAACCAGCCAGTGCTTCTACTTGCCTTTGCCCTCACAATTCATTTTGAACCTGGCTCAGGCTATCCACAGGAACAATGAAGTGCAGCGATACCTCCCCCTCCCCCAAACATTTGCTCACTGTGTCAATACAGTTGGCTGAAATCTGACATTTTCTTCTCTAAGTTTAGCCACGTTGTGTTTCTCATTTAAGCATTACAAAGTCAAAGACATAACTTCTTTCTTAAATATTTGTGATGTATTTTACCTTGGGGTACTTTTAATCGGTAAGTACAATCATCCTTTCTTGAATTATGAAATACAGCTTTCAGAGGACCCTGATCTGCATTACTGCTGGGAGCACAAAGTAATTCACTGTTGTAAACTTGAAAATCAGTATGGAATTAGCTTCAAGCATTTGTTCTTCCAAACATTACTGTCTTAATTTATCTTAACTGCAATCAGAATAATATAATAATGGACCTCTGCTGTAAAGAGACTCGCAGGTTGTGTTCTTGTTGACTACAGATTAATCCCAGTGCAACTGTAGATCTTGTGGATCTAGAAAGTCAGTGGAAAACACGCTGGGGGCAGTAGAACTGAGCGGAGTGAGTCCCGATGAGGAGCTGGGCATTGTGATGTCTAGCCATTCCATATTGTCCAAATTTGCATCAGGAAGGTCAAGAGACAGGCAGGAATTATTACTGCTAAACTGTGGGTCGGATGTTTCCATGGGTGAATGAGAGTGATCTAAAATGCTGGAGTGATTAAGTAGATCGTTCTGGAGGTCTTCAATCAAAGAAAATGACTCTCTGTCCTCATTACTGCTTGTCAGTTGAGGAATTTCATTACCTGATGGTAAAGTTCCATCCAAGAGGGCTTCAAGTTGGTTTTCCAAACTTATAGACAAGCTGGTGGTTGGTTCTAACGATACAGGAGGAGGGGCCATTTGGATCTGTGGTGGTGGGCGGGATATCACTGTGTTCACTGGCATTGTAGTGATGTTGGCTGTTACTGGTCTCATTTTAGAAATGGGAGATGGTTCCTCCTTTATTGGAAGGGTAATCTCTGTAATAAAATCAAAACCACCCCACTATTGAATACAGAAAAGATAATGACATATCCTTAGGCTTAAAACATCCACCGCTTTTTTGTACACTTTGAGATGCTTCCACAGTGAACTCAGCGGAGTAGGAGCAATTTTGCTGTTCTGACATGCTAACCCTACATACATAAGGTTATGTCAGGTACTCTGTGAACAACAAAGTATTTTAAAACAAGTTCCAGAGTTCTGCTTTCAGTAATATTTCAGCCAATCGGAATATTTATATTGATGAAAAAAGGAACAATTTTCTAGATGTTAACTTTACCTCATTCATGTTTATAGTTCTGACTAATCAGAATAATTATGGAACCAACACATTTCCAATTTTCAGTTCCATCCCTGTTTAGTACTATGGTGATCAGAGTCACAGAGATCAATCTAGGATCTAAAACTACTCTTTCTGTCAAGACGCTCCATATAAGATAGTGGCATTAACAATAAAAGGAAATAAAGTATAAGTTCCAGTTAATTCTTATACATTAATGGAATCCAAAAGTAAGATTAGACAGACAAGAACATGGAAATAAATCCTCTAACACAGGTGATGGTTCTACCACCAAAAGTACACCTGGCAATGTATTTTGCACCAGTTTTCCAAGCAAATCACACATCCTTAAAACCTGTAAGAGCATCTATTAAAAGGATTACCCTCTCACACTCTTGAGGTGCCTTAATAAACAAAATTTCATTGTAGAACTCACTTATGTAAGTAACAAGAGCCCTGAATACTTTACTTTGTTTTTCATTAAGATGATCAGGAAACAGCTGCCTTTTTATTGCAACTTCACAAACTTTCAAATAGGTTTAGTAACGTAACATTTGAAGATCTAAGTAAGCACAGCAATGTTTGTACATCCTCTGCTCCAGTTCAAACTACCCATGCAATATTTCAATAAAAGCACTGACAGCATTGTTCCATTTAGCTTGCGTTGTTCACTGCACAGGTCACTTATCTCAGTCTGTCACTGTCTACTCCATTTTCTTCAGCTGACTTTGCAATTTGCTTTGAAAAAGAGAAAATACTGCAATGTTTAGAATACAGCTAAAATCTTCTAATAGCCCACAATCAGTCACTTCTGTCCTGGCATTCGTGGCTGCCAAGATCGATATATGACAGTAGTACAAAACATTAAGTTAATTGAATTGCTTGTCACCAGAACATTTCCCAGTATTGGAATGGCTTCTTGGTCTACAAAGCCTAATTATGCCTGAAAGCCGCCTCCTACTGCAAAGCTACCTTTGTATGTTACTCCAGTTATTTCATCTGCTTTCTGATAGCTTCCTTATGTTAACTGACATAGAAAGTTTTTATTCATCAATGCCTTGATGTACTTCATACATACTCTTTCTGGTAATGTGTCTTTGATGTTTAAGAACTGATAATACACAGTTATATTTAATGAAATTTTGTTATCAACGTTGTTTTAACTCTTACTCTATTTTTTGTGTAATTTCAATATATGTTATATGGACTTGCTCAATTTTTCCAATTTTGATAAAATACGTCTGTGGTAACCTAAGGCATTCTTTTCATTGTTTGAATGCTGTGTGGATTATCAGACGTCTGCTTGGGCTTCTCTGCCTGGGCAGAGAAGTTCCACAGCAGTTTGACTGCATGTGTTTTGGTAAATGTTTCCTTTAATAGATAATTAATGCAAACTTTCAGAAATACAAGTTTCATCTAGTTTGTATAGCTTCTATCTCCTCTCCCTGGGAGAATTCTTTCATTCATTTGAGTATAGTACTGAATTTTTATTCTCTGGTTTTAAATCTCTGTATCAGAAAGATGTCATTTAGCTTACCTCCACTCTTGATGAGAATATCAAAAAGATCATCCATCTGCTGACTGTGTGCACTGGAAATCTGTAGTGCATGAGAAAAGAGTTATTCTTTTTCATGTAGTGTTTATGCCTAAGGTGACTGAGCCTAACACTTCTCAATGGTACAGAAGTACTAACCTATGATCAAGACTAAAATTCATATGAAACTGTCAATCTAGAAAACAGAGAAATAGTTTGGAGAGACACCTGTGAATCCCTGTGGTCATTTTCAATACAAAGGAATAGGGAAAAAATCTGAAAAGCAAGACAGATTTCATGAAGGCAACCCAGAAAAGAGGTGTTGAAAACTAGGACTAAGAAGGACAATTACTAACCCTGTCTTGTACCATGATAAGTACCTGGAATAACTGCCGTGCTTTGGGGGGTGCACCCTGAAATGCTTTCTTTCAGAGATAGCCTGTGAACAGCCATCATGCAAGATGCATTTTGTTAGGTATGGGTTTGTTGGTTGTTGCCTTGTTTGTGTTTGGTATTGTAGGTTTGGGGTATTTTTTCTTTTTTATCTTTTCTCCAATCTGTAGCTTCATGTTCTTTCCTTTTTTAAAGGGGAGGGGAAGCTTTCATCAACTGTTTATCTGTTTGTTTTAAACAGCCATCTCCTGAATATCTGAACCTTAAGCAAAAGTTAAAAAAATCCCCACAAACCCATTCTTTCAAAAACTGTCCAGGAAAAACAGAGACTTTCATGATGGTCTCAAAAACTAAAACAGTGGTTTAAACCACTGTTTTAAAACACTGTTTTACTCCGTAGATGGGAAGTAATTTGTTATACTCTGGTATAACTCTATTATAATCTTTGTCTGGTATAACTGTTATAACCTGGTATAACTCTGGTTATACTGTGGAGATGTGAAATAATTTATCATCCCAAGATCTAGCTCCTGAAGAGAGGCCAGTGAGGAGGCTAACTGGCAGTCAGTCATGTAAGACCTGTGTGCCTTCACTGTGAGGATGCTCACACATGCCAAGAACATATGGAATGGCATTAGAAACTCATGCTTCTGTCTGAGTGTCTGCCACCATGAAACGAGCAACCGATACTAAGTCACTGCAATACCTTATCTTTTGGAATAGTTCTGAAACACATGAGGTTAGGGACGCTCATTAGTTTTGTTTGCAGCTTTCCTCCAACATGAAAGGGTATCATGGTAAACTGACAAAGCAGTCTGTAGAACTATTCATCAAGCTCACTAAATATAGATTCTTTTCAGGCACGCACCTGGGCTCATGCATACAATGTCTGCCTAAATGTGTATAAACACAAACACATTATCCTCAAGTTTGCTTGAATGCACTTTCTCTCTTTTAAGCCTGAAGTTTGGGTATCATACATCCTTGAAACAAGTTGGGTGAAGGCTAGCTATTAAGTAGCAATAGCAGCATTATCCCATTATATGTATTGCCAACTGAATATTGTAAGAGTTACTTACATCTGTCTATTACTTTAATAAAAAGGAATAACGAAACGGGAGTCCTGTAGTTAAACGCAGTTATGAAAACAGTAACAGGGTATGTTAGACAATCTTGACACCAAACAAAGTACTAAAATAAGCAATGGCTGTGATAAATTTAAAGAAAAAAAAGATGGTTTTAATAGACTAAAAGGAGAAAATAACTACCTCACGGTGCGATGTCTGAATACTGCGGGTCTGTTTTATGGCCTCTTCATACCGAGGAGGATCTTTTGTCTTGGATACTGTGTTGTTGAAGAGGGTTTGTTGAACAATATAAGGCTGGGCTTGAGATGGAGAAGGAGGCTGCATGAAATAACAAAACAGTGACTAAACAATAGGCTTTAGTGAATTCAAGCTGACCAAGTTCTACATTTCTACAATTCTATTGAATTGTCATCCTGATCTACATATTAACAAATATCAACAGTACAGGTACTCTGAGGGATAAAATAATAGTCTCTTCACATGTACATACACACATACATTATTAAAATCTACAAAACTTTCTCCCTCCTTGAGTGAGCTGCGATATGTACTTTAAGAGCAATAATATAAACCTGAACTTTATGGAACACAGTGGGGCTAACCTTACCTTATTCGGCGTTGTAGGTCCATTCTGCACAGAGGGGACCTGGTTACCACCAGTGTGAATGTTAGAGTTTGATGTCTCATTAATAAAAGACTGTGAAGGTGTTGTAACTGGTGCAGTCTGATAGGAAAATACTGTATTTGATGTGGTGGGTGGAAAAACCTGTAAAGGATTAATACATCAGTCTTAGGCTGTGTTGGGTTTTTAACTAATAACATTGGGTAAAAGACATTAATAAATTTTAAGACCTGCTTGTTTAAATTCCCTATTAAGGGATTGTTATCTGTACTGATTTTTACCTCTGGTGGAATAATTTGTAAATCTAGAACAACTACTGTTTGAAAGAAACTTTGTGCTGTGACACAGTTTCATTCATAACTGATAACTAAAAATATTTCCCTGCAATTTTTCAGGAAGCATGAGGAAAGTGCACTTATACAATTTTTCCCAAATACATTCAGCAGAGTATGAAACAGTTTATTACCAGCAACATGATTTCCCCACCTAGTGGACAGTCAATAAAACTAACTAATCTGATAAAAAAATAGTATATATATCCACACCTGTCCTTGCTTTAAGATAGAATGGTTTGGTTTGTGCCATATAATTCTAATTTATCTAAAAATATCTATGAATAGTGAGGGAAAGGCAAAAGGTATAAGCGATGAACTTGGGTATCAACTATAAATTTGGTTACTGATATATAAACTTTTTATTTCTTCAACTGATAGTCCATACAGTCATTGCAAATGACTGCCAGCAGTATCCTGCTTCCCGTATTCTTAAGAGAGAAAGAAGGGCTATGAATATATGAGTGTGCAAGACTGTTATCATTCCCAGATACCTTTATGACAAAGGTGACAAATCTTAGATCAGGGATGGATTGGAAGCTATGATAAGCTTTGTGGAGTACCATCTAAATACCAAATTAAGTCTGCTGTGAAATGTTTTGATCCAGTGTCTGTTAGCCCCCTCGATCATCTGTGAAAACTTGTACTTTCCAGCTGTCTGGCACTGGGGGGAATGTCTGAAGAGATGTTTTTAAGTTCATTCAGTAATGAGACAAGGGCCATACGGTAGCTACAATGTGAAGAGACATCTCAAGTGTGTAGGAGAAAATAAATGGAATAATCAGCTGGTTTACATAAAAATCTAAGCTACCTGGGAAAGTCTAGACAAATTCAAGGGAAACTGGTTCTGAGAAAAACCTGTTTATAGAGGTGGTAACTATTAGAAAGACCAACTTCACTAAAAAAAGGTTAAATTAGTAAGTAGCATTATTCACTCACAGTTCATTAGCTCAGTCTGCCTTCTGAAATATCCAGCCCTTATGAAATGTAAACAGCAGAGAGGTAGAGCTAATGCTCAATGCATAAAAACTGTCCTAATGTGTGATATCACACCAGTATCTTACACTGATGAAAGACACAGTGCAATTATGCTGCTGGTCTCCTGTGTAAGAGTTGGCAGTAGATGTGTGAGAGAACCAGCTAGGACTGGCAGGCAGCTCAGCTCCGGGACAGCTAGATGCAGAGGGAACTCTGCTGGGAACTGTGCTGTCTCCATGACAACTGATCTGAATGGCAGAAAGACCAGAGGGTTCAATCCCTGGTTATCTCCTGCAATCATTTCAAGGAACTTGTAGTCAGCAGATGAAGCAAACTGCTAGTTTGGCACAAGTATACACCTTAGGATGACTGGAAAATTTCTATATGGGACTTGTCAAACTAATGAGGTAAGATTAGCCAGCCCCTCATCAAATGCCAGGGAACCTGGATGAGATCTCTTTTTGGGTCTCTATGTCAGTTTTGACTTCTGTAGGATAAGCTCAGTGTTGATGAAATGAAACAGATTGAACAAGCAGTCTGAAGAGTGGTTATGTGCATTTAGCGTGCTCCCCTTTATTAGCCAGGCATCTAGAAAATGGCAGGGCATAATTGTACATCTTTTGAGGTAACTTTTATCTGGAACAAGAGCCTTAGGAAAAGCAGATTAGAGGACACTGCACAGACAGAACATGGTTTCTATGATGCACTTTTGTAATCTGAAACATAAGTTTAGAAGGCTTAGATATTTTTTAACAGTTACAGGAAAATTACCATAAGAATTAGCCTCTTCATCTTGAAATCTCAGTTGTTTCTGAATTACTCTTTCCTTGAGACAGGCTGGAAAACCTTGCCTAGTGACAGTACTAAGTGATAGGAGCCCAAGGGTTGTAAGCACTGGTAAGGAAGCAATAAAGGTATCTCTGAGTCCCTAATAATAGAGGTCAAACTGAAGAAGGCTCAGAGGAAGAGAAAGCCCTTTCTTTTGTGATGACTGGTGCTGTTGGATTGGTCTGTGTTACCATATGAACATGACTGGACTGGCACTCTCAGCTGTGCATCCAGTGCTGATCTATGTTTTGGAATGGGACATTACAGAACTGACTGAGGAAGAGAAGGATCTCTCTGAATCACTGCCTGCATTACTCAGGAAGAGATGTATCATAGGTATGGTAGGGTTCTGACTCACTGGAATTGCATCCTCAGTATCTGAGTCCATAGCTTTCTTAGCAAGTAAGGATGAAACCAACAAGGAAAGCAGGAAAACTAAAAGGAACTAATTTAAAAGAATAAATCTCTGAAGACATAGGGAAAAGCTTTCTCCTAAGAACTGCCTACAGGAATCCTCCATTTTGAAGCAGCAGCAAATAAGAGAAACTGACTAAAATACCTGGTATACCACTTCTGCCAAGCATGTGGAAGAATGTAGTAAGAGTGGTGCCAGAAGACTACCATTAAGAGAAAAAGTCCTTTAGCCTTCTGTATTTTTCAACTGAAAAACAAAGTCCTGCATGTTGGAAAGAGAAGTTGCAAGCCCACTGTATTACACAGAAAAACATGGTAGAGAGATGTTAGGTGACTTGACCGTTTATATATGATGCAAATGACACTGCCTGGAATTAATTACACAACTATGTATCTTAATGCTTGTTGCTATCCACAAACCTTTCTGATTTGTTGGGTATGACCAAGTGCATGCTGCGTGATGTTTTGTTTTGATTGTGGAGTATGCATCTGAGGTGCTGTCTGGACCAGGCCAGAGGAAGAAACAGGAGCAGGTATTTGTGATGGGGTCTGTATTCCAGCTTGTGATTGAGCCTAAAGGATGAAGATAAAATATATGCATTATTCGTATCTCACAGTAAATTACATAATGTAAAAATCTATTGCATAGATTATGCAGAATGGCAACAGCATGTATTCTGGGAAGGATGAGTGTGAACTGTGTATAGGAAACAAAATTTTTACTCTGTTACTCGTGAGTTCCCAGGTAAAAGGTTTTAGAAATTTTAAGGAAGATAAAGACGAAGTGGAGAGGATTAAGTGAAGAGCAATGAAAATACTGCAGGAGATAGAGCATAACCAGCAAGAAAGTATTATAAGAACTGTGTTTGAGAAAAACAAAACTGATGATGTAAGAAAAAAGGTTTTTTTTAAGATGATCATAGTTCAGCCTGGAGAAGAGGCTGCATGGAAACCTCAGAGCAGCCTTCCAGTATCTGAAGGGGGCCTACAAGGATACTGGAGAGGGACTCTTCATCAGGCACTGTAGTGATAGGACAAAGGAGTGATGGGTTCAAAGTTAAACAGGGGAGATTTAGCTTAGATAGAAGGAGCTCTTTCCTTCTTGTTTGTGAGGGTGGTGAGGCACTGGTACAGGTGCCCAAAGCAGCTGTGACTGCCTCATCCTGGAAGTGTTCAAGGCCATGCTGGATAGGTCTTGGAGCAACCTGATGTAGTGTGTCCCTGCCCATGGCAGGGGGATGGAACTAGATGATCTTAAGGTTCTTAACCCTAACCATTCTATGATTCTATGATTCTACAGCCAAAGTAGTTTTTAATGACCACTGAAAGGCAAGAAGCATGTCTAACCCCAGGAAAGAAAATTTTAGCTGGTAGCTAGGAAAACTTCTGCAGTATCAGTGAAATGAAATACTAGAAGCTGCTGCTTATGGTTGTTAGAGAATGCTAGCAGGATTTCAGAACAATTTAGACAAAGATCTGTCTGACTGCGTAACTACCAGGAACCACTTCTTGCACTGTGGACTGTGCAAGAACCAGAATTTTACAGCCCTCATAAATGTTGCTAAATGCAACTGTGCACACACAGCACCAAAGCCTCAGCCCACAGCATGCCACAGCAGCCAAGTACAAGCTGGGGCTGAAAGAATACTTTGCTGGCACAGTAACAATGTGGGTGGCAAGAGATTTCATCTAGTCCCAGTAATAGCACTGGGTATCTACCTTTGATCAACAGGTTAAACTGTTTCAGTTTGGTCAGGTTACTCTTAAACCTCTTCATTTATAAACTATCTTGGTTTATGCTGTATTTATTCACTGTGATACTACCTATAATCAATCTAGAAATAATATTTGTGTAACTGTGTTTTCTTTTTATAGTTCCAGTAGGGTCCTACAACCTAGCATTCACATTTTTAACTCTGAGGCATCAGCACAAAAGAAGTTCAAAACTCCATTTTGCAAACAGGTGTACCCAAATTAAAGCCCTGGGTTTACAGCTATTACAATTTGGAGTTAACAACCTGGTAGCATATGCTGATATAAATCAACACCAACTGTGCATGAAGACACTGCATGGAAAGGCAGGTACTTCTCAGGGAAGTATCTGAGAACAAAAGTTGCAAAGCAAGCAAGCACTAGAAGAAGTTATAAAGAGATTGGCTCTTAAGTTTTTCTGCCCTTTTACCTAAAGCAGAAAAAGGCTAAGCCTGATTTTTAAGTTAATCTTACAAGCAGCACATTTACCTAATTATAGTAAGTTATTCAAATAGTGCCATGCAGTTTCCATTATGGAAAAATAAAAACACCTTTACCTGCAACTTTATATTTCCAACTGGCAGCTGCACTGCAGTGGCAGAATTCGGTCCCTGGATAGACAGAGGAAGGAGCAGCTGTGCAGTTCCTTGGGTAGTTAATAAAGCTTGAGGTTGGGCAACAACTGCGGTTTGTGGCTGCCGCTGTGGATTAACATAAAATTGAGAAATGGCATTCTGAGGTTCAGCTTTGGCCACAGGTATCTCCTGCTTGATAACAACTGCCTTTTTGGCAACTGGATTCTGGCCACTAGTATATACTGATTGTCCTAAAGAATGACTAGCTACAGGTACAGATTGACTGGTACTAGAGCAATCAGTAAGGGCATTTTCATCTTTGACAGCAGTATTGAACTGCTTCTGTTCCAAAGCAGCTGAGTTACCAGAAGTCTGAGACTGTTGCTGTTGTCCCCGTTTTTCAACCTCAAGTTGCATTTTCAGGACTTCCACAAGTTTTTGCTCTTGTTCCAGTTTCCTTTTGAGCTCTTCAATCTGCTTTTCTTTTTCTTGAAGCTTTCGGTCCTTTTCTGCTACATCAAACTCCATGGTTGAGATGTTTCCACTACTGCGATTCTGATTGTCATCAGTTGTATTTGCTCTTAGTGGCGAAGTACTTAAGAACTGGGATGGTGACATCATGGTCATCATTTCTGTGAAAGTATCTGCCATACTCGTGTCATCTGTGCTTAGACTAGATTGTTCTGAAGGAGAGGGAGATACAGGCAAAGGAGAGCTAATGTTTTCTGTATTCACTGCTTTGCAGCCAGGTCCAGTAGATGTTTTTTCTGGAGGAAAGCTGGATATCGTGTTAGCTGCTGGTTTATTTAGTGTTGCAACAGGAAATGACACAGACACTTCCCCAGCGTTACCTGTGGCCCCAGTAGAGGTGGCTGCTGTAACAGAGCTACTAGTAGCAACCCCATTGTTATTAAGATCTTGATAGGTTTTCAGACGCTCAATAAGATCTGTTTTTGTTCCTGACACTGGTAATCCCCTCAATTTCAACTCCATTTTAAGCTCAGCTACCTGAAATAAAGCACAATAAGAAAAAAGTAGAAGTTACTTATATACATTCTACCTTATTCCATCTTAATAATTATTTGCAGCATATTTGCTAGTTATTACACCTCTGGGTTCTGGCACTGTGCATGATCTGTGAGCACACTTCCATGACCTCCTACTTCATTTCACTGTTTAAGTTGCTAAAACCTTAGTAGTGTTAAGTTATTGTATGATGAACAACAGCAAAGTCATGCAGATTTTTCGTAAGTATTCAAAAAAGGAAAGTGAATGTACAGGTCTAATTCTGGGCTAACAGCTTCTGAAGCAAACCTGTAGAGGGTGGCAGCAATGCAGATCAGAACACTGAACACCAGTATGCTGAACCCCTTGTTACACCATCAAGACACATAGATCTGAGAAATGTTATCAGGTCAGTTGTCAGTTGGATGACTCAATAGACGCATCAAGCACAAAAGGCTTCTCTCCCTAATTAGCAACTGAACTGAAGCTATGTGTCATCTGGGTTTCTTCTACAAACAGAAAAAGATCAAGCAATCAAAATAATCTAATTTCTGGAATAAAAATGTTCTCAGTTTTCCAGTAAGCTTCCAGACAAAGTGAAGTGCAAATGTGTTGAGTGTAAATTAATTCTGTGATTCAGTCACAATGAATGGCTTCCATTTATGATATACATACACCACATCTAACTCTAGAGTGTTTGGGCTACATGTGTGTTAGAACTACCTCCAAAAGAGTAAAAGGTAGTGACCTCAAATATTTCAGTACTTTGCCAGTCTAGAACTTTACAGGTCCTCATGATTTGGAAATGATGAAAAGTCACATCAATCCTTTAGCATCTCTGAGAACCACATCAATTCCGTGTTAAATAACTGTCTGCCTAACAGTGATTATCAGCTGTTTCCCAGTCTGGTCTCCTCTACCCTTGTTTGAGGGTGCTTTCCAATCCTTCTGGGTTTCAGCAATGCATTTCAGCATTAATCAGAGCTGATTTAGATATTCAGTGTTAAAACCACCGCTAGCAGGTCTGCTTATATTATTGCTACTACATTAGCAGGAACACAAAAAAAAAAGCAGAAATGGGTAAGTGAACAGCTTTAATCACTGGAAAGCACAAATTCAGATATTAAATATCTTAAATAGTTATTAGTTAATAACTTAGAGTTTGAAAAGGTTATTTCAAATGCTGCTTTGAATTGAATTTTATAGGTTTGTTTCATACTAAAAGACTGGCTTTAGCTGATGACAGTACATTCTTGTCTTGAAAATCTGATTTTCTGAAACCCTTTTTTTTATCCTGTCAAGTCTAAAAAAATATTCCCATCCTTCACAAATCCAATGCCTTGTAGAGAGACGTGAAGCAACTGCCCACTAGATGTCCCTGCTCCTCTGTTCAGGTCTGGCACATTCCTGTGGTAGTTATTGGAAGGCTCTGAATCTAAACCCCCACAGACTTCTTTAGACTCACTTTCATTAGGTACTCCACTGTGTTAATTCCTGTTGATGTATTTTGAAAGAAGAAAATCCTGTACAATCCCCACATATTGCAATTTAAAGAGAGTTTACAAGATTATAACTTTAAATCTTTTATGAAATTTAGTGTTAAATTTTCAGATGATGTATTGAACTCTCGTAAAAACATCTCTTATTTCCTATTTTCTTTTACAGAGAAAATAGTATTCCAGTGTCTAATGTGCCTGGGCGAGAACCTCACATGAAGGGTACCTCACAGTTTACCCAAGGTATCAAGTTATGTACCCATACAATCTGTCTGAATTCTTCCTCTTCTAATTCTATGGGAAAGAAATGTTATTTCCAGAGCATATGCATGTGAGGAGGCTCACTCAAACAAATATTTAAATCCAAAAGACTTGTGTTTGAGAACTTTGCCAACCTTATTGTAAATAATTAAGAGAAAAGTACAGTCTTCATTGGTAAATAATATCCAGGCTTCCTCTTGACAGTAACAGTTTGCAAGTTATGACCTATGGTAATGCACAGGAACAGACAAGTCCCTTTTATTTTTACCTTCAAGTCATCCAAGCTTGAAGGCAGAGGTCCTGGTTTGCGGCTAGGAATATTAGTGTTCTGTCTTGGGGAGCTGGCAGCTGAGGTGGGTGTGCTGCTGTTCAAATTAGTCAGTGGCGTGTTCCCGTTGTTACTCTGCTTGTCATTCAGTGGCCTGCAAGCGATAAAAAAAGGGGACAGTAATGTCAATGCTGAATATATTATGTTTTCAGTCAAGAAGCTGCGATTCTCAATCTAGTGTCTCATCAAGTTAATGGAAAAATTGATTTTTTTTCAAACAAATACATGTTTAACATACGACATTAACTATTTTTAGTAAAACAGCACAGAGAAGAAAACATAACAGGAGCGTAGCATATTGGTATTTTATTTTCTCTTCAGTGAAGTGTACTCAAGTAATTTTCATGATTTTTATTATTGTCATGGTATCCCTGAAGGACACTACGGACTGTAGAATCAGTTCATACAAATCACTCATTAACTAGAGCAACTAGTTAAGGTTTTTGTTTGACATCAATAAGAAAACCCACAATAGTGAACTATGTATCAAACCAACATACATGCTCCCGTGCTTATACATAATAAAGACCAATGTGAAGGCAGTTTAGCCTCAAGATGATGCATTTTTATCAGCAGTACTCATAAGAATCTCATATAAGGACCTCAAAATAATTGTAAAAAACTTAAAAAATGCCATAATTGACACCAGCTACCACAAGTCAGATCTTTTATTTTGTTCAACTGATTTATGAAGAAATGTTTCTGAAATGTCAGTAAATGGAACAGAAGAAGCGTGGGTAAGCAGGCAGAAACATCTCTAGTCCAAATGTTAGGATACATGGTAATTATAAATATAACCACAGATGGTATCTTTAACTTTTCTAGCCTCATTGCTGAGGAAAAATAACTTGGTGAAAACTCATATAAAAAAACCCCAACAAAACCCAACATAGTTGAAAGTCATTTGAATTTAGGGTTGTGTGACTGTGGCATGTTACATTATAAGCACTTCCAGGAAAAGATTGATCTTAGATGGTGAGAATGAAACCCTGCGGACAGTAGTCATCTTATTCTGCTATAGGGTGTTGGCAACGCTTTAAAGATTTATTTTCTGACTGCTTCTACCTCTAAATCAGAAAGTATATTTCTCACTGTTGAACTCACTATCATATCAACACTGATAAGGAACTCTTGTAAGCATCAGTGATGAAGCTATATCCAGTAGCTTCAGTGATGAAGCATTTTAACCAATTTACAATGACTGTTTCTTCTTTTTTGTAAAACTGTAAAAATGTGCTCTGTGAAACCAATGTAAAAGGACAATAAAACCACAACAGTAGTACGTGTCTTTGTAAAAGCCATTGTCTGTAAGCTGCTTTTCTGCTCTGCCTATGTCATATTTGAGTGAAAATGATGTCAAAACTTTCTGGCTTTTGCATACTTGAGTTTCAAATATGCATCTAGGTCAGAAAAAATGCATCTGACAGGTAAGAGGTTCTGTTTCAATGTCATACAAAAATAATTAAGAGTATTTTAACAAGAGAACCAACTCATCAACATTGTTAAATGAGGCTGGTAATACCCACAGTGATGCACACTGCCATTTCAGTTTTTTCAGGTTTCAAACATCTCTAAACATTTGCAAAACACGCTTCCTTCTAAAGCAGTAAGTGTGTAACTGATGTACATATCTTTAAAGGACATAAACAATGCTTCACATACTTCAGTGGTGCAGGTAGAATTGTCTGGTAGTTGTAGTGTTGTTGCTGTTGGCTCAGGATCTGCAGCTGCAAAAACAGTTGCTGCTGTTGTAGCAGACGAGCATAGTTGGAGTCCATCTGTGGCTCATTTTTCTCACCTTTCTGATCAGGTGGAATATACTGATGATACTTCAATTTTTTCACCCTTGGCTTAGGTTCTTTACATTTCTTGCTCCGATGCTTCTCATTTGGGTTCTTTGGGTGGCTTTGCTGTTTATGGATGGAAAAGATTGAAAACACTGTTATAGCCATCTCATTTACAAGCAGCTATGAAAGGTACAAAGATATAGCTTATAGGAGCACACTTACTGCAAAGAGTTGCTGAATACAGTTTTCCCTGCAAACTTGCCCTAATGCATCACTTACTACCCTTGAACATAACTAACTAATATACTCCAGCTGACTTATACTGTGCACAAGGAGGAGTCATTGAATCAGTTTGTGAATGTTTTTTAATAGATGGCACAAATGAAGCTAAGGGATTCTGCTAGTCACAACCTGCCATTGCAAAGAGGCATTCTTCTTAAACAGGCAAGTTCAAGGCCACTTAGCAGCCGGTACAAGGAAAAGCTACAATCTTAAAGTCTACCTGTAAACATCTGCATCTCAGAGGTACTTACAAGTCTAGATTAAAAGCACGGACAATCCTATGAATTACAGCATCACTCTTGGGAAACTTCCAGCAGCACCCTGGCAGGCAATACGTGCACATGTGATGAAACTCCCTTCCTGTCAAAAGCTCTTTGAAATTATTTTGAGTGAAAAGTTGAAGCCCATTACCTAGTCACACAGAAGGTATCAAAGCAGAAATCCTGTGTTGATCCATGCACATTTATTACAGCCTGTTTTGGGGGATATTTAAATTTGTCATTAAGGTCCTGTGTTAAGGAAGCTGGTACAAGTCCTGTGATTTCACTGGATAGAGCCAGATTTATACTAGAAAATAATTCTCAGTTAAATTTACAAGGATGAACTCTAATAATTAACTTCATGTAGTTAGGCAGAAGTCCATATACAGTTGTTACACAGCTGAAGAACTTTTGCAAAACTGCCGAAATGAAGTATTGTAGACATTTTCTAACACAAATCTCACTCTAACTGGATTTGAAAAAGCTTTCCATGCTGCTGGCTAGGTTACTGCAGAAGAGAGAACCAAGTACGTTCTTCTGGTACTCAAATACAAGGATACAGTAACTTCTCTCACACAGTGCCTTCTGCTTACACAATAAATGACCTAAGAAAACAGGTGCAGAAAAGGAGCAGTGCTGTTCACCAGTTTGGTTATGGGTAGACTATGAATGTGGTTGCCTTCGTTTCTATTAAATTACTCTCCACACAAAACTAGATTGGAAACAATTAATTTAACCCATAAAAAGTAGAAACTCAACACTGCAAAAATCTTATTTTCCTTACTTCTTGAAAACTTCCATAGCCATATAATGCATAATTCTGCAGAATTATACAGTACAACTGTACTGTCAGGACCTCTTGGAATAATGAGCCAGTCCCTACGACTGTTAATGATGGATCTTAGCATGCAAAAGCTTTTAGTCAACAGCCCAGTGTGTTCTCCTGAACACTAATAGTTAGTTCTAGGCACTATCACATCACTTGTATTTTTTCATTAGATATAGCATTGGAAAAGGACATAGGTTAAGAACACAGTCCTCAGATGCCATTCTTACGGGTACCTACCTTTACTAACGTTGGCCCAGGCTTTGCTGCAGATACAGTATTTGTGGTCAGGGTTGTTGTAGCAGTAGAACGTGTAACGTGCTGTTCAATTGTAGAAGGAGTTTTGAGAAATTCAGGAACTGGAGAGGTTAAAGGTGGATACTAGTATTAAAAAAATATAAGGAAAAAGAGAAACATTAAAAACATCCACCATCTGAGTCATTGCAAGAATGTGAAAAGGTTAACACAATTTACTGTCATGGCAAATTCACAAAATATTTTTAGGAGGAATGGCAAAACAAGGACTCTTTTGTGTACACGTCTACAAGTATTCTAAAAAGGCATATTTTGGCACATTTCAAATACAGCAAATAGGATAAACTGGTTTCTTTCCTTGACTACTTAGTTTAGAATTTTATCTACTGCATGTAAATGCATCTGAAGTCTGTTTTTACAACTACAATACAGTGCTTTTAGTTTCACCAAGGTAAAACAGTAATTGATTTTAATATCAATTTTTGTAGTATTTCTTACTACATATTTTCCCAATACTGATTTTTTTCTTAATTTTTATTGTTGGGTTTTCTGCAGGTAGAAAGCATGACATCCCAAAAGGATTTATAACAACATACAAAAAAAGCAGAATCCTTTTCTCCTTTTAACCTACATGAAAACATTTTCTTTGTCTTTCATTCAAAATCATAGAAAAAGAGCTGGAAGGCCCTTCAGAAATACCTCACCCATTCAAGTCAGGAATATTTTACTTAAACTGCTCCTAACATGTATGTCTCTGGCTGGTAGCCCAGAATCAGATTACCTAACTGATGCCAGTTCTTAGCTTTGTAACTGCAAAGAACTGACAGCTGTCACTGAAGTACTTCTGCTCCTGACATAAGGATACAAAAGAAATCTTCTCTTCAAGGTAGTCATTCAGAATTACAGAAAAAGGTTATGTCAAATAAACTTTTCTTGTTAGTTTCACATATCAAGGCTTCTAGAAACCAATGAATTACAGATTTTATGAATATAAATAATTTCTATATTTTTATATGCAACTAAGTACAGAATAAATAGTTCAAACAAAATTTATAAAATGCTGAGCAAAAGGAGAGCTAAGGGTTAAAAATAATGAAAGGAAAATTGTGTGCATTGTTAGCAGAGGTACCTCCATTTATTTTTATGCTGTTTGAAGCACCATTACTATTTGCCCCTAGACACACTCCATGTGTACTGCAGAAGCCTCCTCAAGCTGCAGAGAACATAGCTTCATCCCCTCAGGATGGGGGCCTCCAGTATCTTTGAATGTCTGGGAAGTCAGCATCATGTGTACACAAGGAGAACCTTACCACCCAAACCAGTACTGTCAGAATAGCCTCTTTCATGAGGGTCAAACACCAACACAGGGAAATGAGCTTCTTGTTTCAGAATGATCATGCAGCAGCACAGATGGGTTTTACAGCAACAGCTTCCTATTGTCAGAGAAAGCATAGCTGTGATTGTACCAGGAGGTATGTTTCTCCTGGATTACATTACTGTGCAGGTACAATCCAATAGCCTGAACTTTACTGAGTTTGTTCCCTTGCTGCTAAAAATATATGTGCAGTTTCTTTTATAAACTTGTTAAAGTCCCTATAGGCTTAGGACTTTTTTATTGTTATTCTTTTCCCAGCCCACCAGAAAATTCCCAAAAGATTTCCTGCATAATAACCAAACTTCACAGAGCTTAACTTTGTCCTATCATTTTTTTCTGTGCTGAAATTGTTTTCTGACTTGAAACCTATTTCCCCTCTGTAGTGAATATCCTTCTGATGGGATATGGATGCTATACATAAACAGATCTCTGCCCTTGTTTTTCTAGCTACACAAATTAATTTTTGTTCTTTTCTCATAAGAGATTTTTTCATTCTCTGATCATCCTATTGTGTTAGTTTTTATTAGTCTGTCTTTAATATAAGTAACTGGAAATGTATAGGATATTTCATATGTGGTCTCACTGGATCCTTGAAGTGGCATCAACACTCATACTGGAATCATCTCATCTGGCATACTTGCAATTTCACAGAAGCAGTAATGCTGTAGCTCAGTTACCTTACTACTGACCACTACACCCACACTGTATTCCTCCTCAGTTTTCTATTAAGTCAAGAGTCCCCAGGTTTCCACACTTTGTCATGAGAAGGAGAGGTGGTGTGTATCTTTCTAACTAATCGAACTATTCAATTTTACTGGAATTCTATTTCTCTCCTACAAGCCCAATCAACAAGTTCTTTCTGTGTAATACCAATACTCTGTGCTGACTATGCCTTCCAGCTTTTGCTGCATGACCCATTCTTATGTCAAGGTTGTTAATGGTAACATGAAACCATAAGGTCCCCAAATCAACTCCTGCAGAGCACTATTACCAGCTTCCTGTTGACCCAGAACTTCCCTGTCTTACCTCTGCTAAACACAATCTTCTCCAGCTTTGCTAGTGTTTAATGTCTTAAAGTATTAAATCTAGACAGATGAGATCAGCTGCATTTCCATTGTTTAAAAAAGCAATTAGATCACCTAGCATCGTATTCTTTCTTATAAAAGCCCATCCTTTATATTCCTATCAATAAATATCCTTTTTCTTCAGAAAAATTTGAAAACCTTGCATTCTAATTAAGTCAGATGGGTACTTTTCCCTAATTCATTCCTTCCTTCCTATGCTCTACTATTCCTCCATGAGATACTACCACAAAGCACTTAAATCAGTTTGCTAAAAACACATGGTACACATTTTGCAACTTTATGTCCTGGGTCTTGTGTATTTCTGGGATGGCAGTTATCAAGCTGCAGTCTGCAGGCACTGAACTCTCCACCTTCAACTTACAATTAAATTATAATAATTTTCCCTTCTATCTCTGTGTTTCTTTCAAGACGTTTTGCAGCCTTGCCAAGCATCAGGTGCCAACCATCAGCTATAGTGAGCTTGCCATAACCTATCTAAAGTGTATAGTAGCTGTGAGCCTTCTGTGGTGCAGCCATCCAGAGGAAAAGCTCCTGATACTGCTTTAATAAATTGCGAGATTTAGTATGCCATGCCTAGTCACTGAAACATTGCACACATGCCTGTCTTGGGGTTGTGTCAGTTTATGGTGGCAGGCTAAAGATATAAATGCCTCTATTTTTATATCCAACTTTCAAAGTGTTTGCTCTGGAAAGCATCCGATATCTACACAGTATCTGTTATTTGCTGGACTTGCATAAGAATTGGCAGGGTACTTTAGAGGGACTTATGCTTTAAGCAAGAGTTCTGGGTGCTGTATTCCAACATACTGCACTCCTATCAAGTTTAAAAGGCTTACTCTAGTTATAGCAGTAGCATTTAAAAAAGCACTTCGTTTCTTTGATTCAAAGTGTCATGTACAGTATTACCATAAAGCACAGGAGAATCCTAATGATCTCATGATTTTCACTGGATCTTACACTTTCTTTTCTTGAGGTCCCATCTAAAAAGCATTTTAAACATTTGATACTTCAGCTTACTGGTTAAATTATCTTTTATAACTCATCATTCTGATCCTTCTTGAACCCAAACAAATAACTTGACTTCAAACATACTGTTCAGCAACCCCTTTATAGGCTATGAAAACTCCATAAAGACAGTGATACAAAACTTCTTCAAATGGAAAAGTTAGTAACTTTCAAAAAAAACACAAAACCAAAACAAACACCCAACACAAATAAAAAACCCCATCCCCCCTCTTTAATTCATATTGGTTGAAATCACTGTGTAAACCTTCTCCTCTTGCCATACAGTGAATTACTTTTTCTTTACATTAGTTGTTATCCTAAATGACAAAGGATTAATGGCTACATAAAGCTTTTTATAGACTTCCCAGTTTTAGATGAGATGACTGTGTCAGTAATTAACTTGATATATTTTTAAATTGAAATAAACTAAATTAACAGGTTTTAACTTCTTCACTTGATTACTTCATAAAGTAATGTAAAGACAGATTCCTTTAAACTGATCTTCTATTTCCACTCACAGATAATATGATTTCTGGACCTAACTGCAAACAAGCATCTAGGAGGTCACCAAGCTACAGTGAATACATTAAGAAAACAGTCATTATGTTCTGTCTCATGAAGCAGAATATTTGAGATACTTTGACAGTAACTGTTTCATGTCTTCAATATTGTGAACACCAGTTTGATCTCTTTAGAGTGGTGTGGTTAGACTGCCTAATCCCTACCATATGCAAATACATCAGGTTAAAGCAAGTTGTAGGTAATCAGTCAATGAGAGCTGAAGGTTCTCGAAGTTATGTTACATCCTCCGAAGCCTGGAAACGTGTGGAGGAGGAAGCCTTGAGAAGAACTTTGGCTCCACTCCACTGTTTTCAAAATATTCTTTGTATTTTATGTTGTAATAAAATGTAAAATTTGTCAGAGGAAATTAAAAGAATGAAGGAGCAATTTCCCAGACACATCTCCTGTAGAGATGTGATGTGCTGTTGTTCTTTATTTCCAGAGCAACAAGGTAAGCAGCTGTTTTATTCTGCAGAAGAGCAACTTCACAATTTAGATCTGTTCACAGAAGGGGCTGCAATGTTATGAAATCCATAAGCAAAGGATTGAAGTTCTAGCTGAAGTGCTTTTTCTATCAAATTCAAGTGCTCTGTTATGTTGTTGCTGCAATCACATACCTATCTTATGCTTCCTACTTGAAAAGCTTTTGGCATGTATTGCTTTGAGTATTTTTATTTAACTCTCCATTAGAAACCTAATTCTTTACTTAGGAATCTAATTTCATGTGGTTTGTTTTCAGTTTATGCAACACAAATTACATTCTCTCTCTATGAAACCAAATTCACATCTTAGTCTGTCTTTTAGGGAACAATGAAAGAAAGTGGATGTGCCATACTTCATGTCCAGCATTGGTTTTGAATATGAACCTTACAGTACTTTCTCTATCCACTACAGCAATAAGAAAACCAAGGAGAGTGACTACAGATCCTAAACTACTCAGCTGTCAAGCATCCATGGTCATTAAGACAATAACAACTTTGAGGCACAAATAATATTTATCTCTATTTATTTTTACATTACTTTATGCAGTAAGAACTCCATAATCAGTTCTCTTATCTTTTGTTTGTGTCTAAATTAATAAATTGCAGCACAGTTCCCTATGTAGAGCTCTGGCTTTGCTACACATCCTCTGAGAGTTCAAATACAGAAATACACGCATTTTCCAAAAGAATGCTTAATAAAAAGAAAGGAAGAAAAAAAAAATAAATGAATAGCTAATTTATGCATGCTTTTCTCTTTAGTGCAGTGGAGAAAGTGATGAAGGAACACTCTTGGAAAGTCCTCCTGAGGAAAATGTCCATTATAGATCAGAGTTGATCAACATTAACCTGAAGAATATTACATGTTTATAGTGGTACCATTTACATATTTGTCAAACTTTAATACACTCCCAAATTCTTTCAAAATAAAGTATTTTAAAGGTATACAGGCTAGAACAACTTGTTTTTAGCAGGTACAGACTGGCATAAAATGAAACAAGTTCAAAGGCTGTTGAATTTCCATTGAGTTAACACTTTCTGCTTAAGAAATACTGTTCAAATTAATAGAAAACATTTCAGCTTATCAAGCAGAAATGACAACACTACTGAAATTTCTGTCTGCATATACACGCAGTGTATTGATATCAAGCGCACAAGGCTGAGAGAAGTATTAAACTGATGCCATTTGTAGTCACTTAATGTATATATAACTCTGATGAACACCCAAATCTTTTCACAAAACGATTCATTAATTTTAACCATGGATTGTATGGTAAAATGCAGCAATCTGAAACATAAATTACTGTTATAATAATACAGCTGCTTCAACTTATGTACAACAGGAAAATGGGCTTACTGGGAGAAACAGCAGTTCAGGATCAAGGGCTTTTTAATAGCACACACAGTAAGTCAGCAGACTTGTGTCCATTTGATTCAACAACCAATTCAGCATTCGTGTAAGGCAAAAATTTTGTCACTCTTCATTTCAGCATATGCATACTCTTGAGAAAACTCAGGTATTTTCATTCAAATGCACTGTTCTTTACATTGTCATGCATTTAAATGCTCTACCATAAAGACATTTTATCTGCCATGGCAGACTTAGTTATTTTCCTTTCTTTGTAAGTAACTTTAAAAAAATACTAAAAACCTCAAAGAAAAATCAACGTAAAAGTTACTTAAATGTCTCAAATAGTAAATTCCTTAGGCAGTATTTTGAAACAATAGGAGAGAACGCTTAAATTATGTGAGAAACCTAAATTTTTATAGACTTTTCCAGAGATATAATGGAACTGACGTCAACTGCTGTTGTTTCAGCTAAGTTTAATTCTAAACGAGTTCAAGACCTTGCCCAGAATGAAGAAAGACATTAAGTAATCAATAACAGCTGGAGTAAACCATGGATGTGACCTTTTAAACAACTTCTGGGAAAGCTGTAGATCTTTTATGTGCCATAATGAATTTCAATGAATTTATGGCTTTACCACAGTCTATGGGAATTTCATTGCTGCCAACAGCTAAGTCCGGGTTCTAGTGTATACACTCCTAAATAGAAAATAGAGTCCCAGGCACTCCTTTCCAACAGCGAATTAATTCATTCTACGTGAAACTACGCCCGTTTCTACAGTCCCAGACCAAACCCCACACTGTGAATATTTTGTTTTGACACTTAAAAACTGTACCTGTGTGGATGTAGCAGCATTTGGTGTAACTGGTGATGGTGAGTCACTTGGTTTTGGCTCACCAGGGGAAGCTGCTGAGCCCTGGGATTCTTGGCTGGCTGGCTGATCTGGTGATAAAGCATCACTGCTGTCTTCATCAAAGGAATAATCATCCAAAGCTTGAGGATAATTCTCTTGTCCAACTGCTATAATGTTTCAAAGAAACAAGCAAACCATTATTTTTTGTTGTTGCACAAAGTAAATTTTGACACTGGTGACAGAATTAGCCAAGTGCTGGAAAATGGTCAGTTTTCAGCACAGTCTACACATACGGCACATAAGCATTTACTGTGTTTTTAATATACTGACAGGCATATTAAATCGCATTCAAGGGACTGATAAAGCAAAGTGCATAGTGATTCAAAGGTATGTTTAACATCTGTGGCATGCACACAGGCATCCAGGAGAGGTAAAGTAGCAGTCACAGCTGTTTGATTATTTTGTAGTAATTTTTATTAAGAAACAAGTCGTTCCAAAAACAGTATTATACTCTAACTATGTCATTAAAACTTAGTTTTGAATAAAAATAGGATAACTTTAATTAAATAATGTTTAGGACTGAGAAGCTGAAAGAATAAGTAGTAATAAACCTTGAGTATATTTTCATCTAGTGAACATTACCCTGAAGAGTTAAATTATTATATTCCACAATTCCAGGCAGATAACGGAGAAGCCGTGGGACTCCTACTTGCCTATAATAGCTTCTTTAACGCTGGAGTCTACAGGAAGAATATTTTTTTCTACCAGTTCCATAGGGCCAGGCCTCTGAGCAATCTTCTCATTCAGGTCATCTGCCAAGCGAGCTCTCTTCAGTTTCATCTGAGTGGCTTGTAGCGAAGGCTCTGCAAAGGTCTCTAAAAAAGGCAGATTCATTTAAATGCTCTGCTCCATCGTTTCTCCAATTTCATGGCAAACAACATTGTCTTGTCTTTGTAGTAACCATTCCACTTCTATCAAAAGCAGGCAAGTAGTATTCTGAAAATTCTCAACTTCATAAGCAAACGTAAGATTCTGTGAGTAGCTGTTTTTCATCCTCATGATCATGTATTTCTATAAATATAACCTCTTTTCTAACAGTGGTAATACTTTTGGTAAACATTTATATAATGTCCAACAGTAAAGAAGGGAATATAACAAACAATTATTATAATCTGAAGACAGCATTTGCTGCTCCAGTTGTTTACCAGTGTGAGCTATGGTAAAGGTTTAATTAATCCACTGATTTTTGTATTCTCTCTTGACAAGCATCTTTAAAAGTTTACCTTTTAAAATAGCTTTTAGCATAAATTTCAGTCTTCATAATTGTATTTCAATGAAAATATGGAGATAGTCTGTCAATATGGATGTGATGTATCAATATGGAGACACTTATCTGGGCTAGTATCCAAATGCATGTTTTGAAAAGCAATGGCTGTTAATTGATTTGGATCATGATTATTTGGTAACCTCTGTATTTGGTAAGATTATGATGAAACACAGTAATACATCCCCATTCATAAAAAGACTGTTGTTTCATATGACCTGAGCAACAAGGAAAATAACAAGGCAGGGTGAAAGTCAAGTTCATTAAAGGCTGGTTGGCGTGGTGGTGGAGAGTACATGATGTCACGTAATTTTTGAGTACCACCATGTATATACCTATTATTATACAGATTACCACAGACACTGTAGAGCACATACACCTGTAGAAATAATTCATATCAAAGCCTAATTCAGTTAGGACACTGGGTGCAAAACAGATGTTCCTTCTAATAGCAGCTCAAAATGTCGGTTTAATACCAACATATAGCAACCCTAGAGCTGGGTACGTACCTTCCAGGATGTGCATTCTGACAAGCTCTGAGCGGTCCGGCCTGCTGCGAATCTTGTGCTTCAGGAAATTCTCAGTCTTTAAAAAAATGAGGAAATAGCATTAACTACTACTTACGAGAAAAAACAAAGAGGTTTGATAAACCTCTAATATCCAGTCAATGAATATTTGCAGTTGCATTTGGATGGGTTGACACTGCTATCAGAACATGGGCTCTAAAAGTATTTGGTTTGTTCTGGTTTTCTATCAGTCAAGCAGTGTTAATGAATTTCTATCTTCTCCAAACAAGTTGGGAATGCTTTTGGATTTGACCTCATACCACCACACAACATCACAATAGTATAGATTTGCTTCAGAAATACTGCACAAGCAGACTTGACCCATGTATCCTATTCTTAACTCAGTGAAGCCATCATGACTCTAAATCTATTCCCCCACCTTCATCTGTTAAGGCTTAACAAAGTTCCTCTCAAATTTGACACCAATATTTTATTTTAATGGGTTCTTCCAAGATAAAAGCACAGGTTATTACTGTAATAGTAAGATTTTTTTTCACATACTCAGAGAATTCAGTATCAAACACAACTATTCATTTCAGATATTAATAACAAGTTTACACAAAATGTTTTACCCTGGCTCTCTCCAGGCTCTTTATCTGCTCATGGAATGCAGCAGGACTTTTCAAGGCTGTGAAGGAAGAGTAAGAGTTAAATTGACAGAAGCGATTTAAAAAAAAATACCCTAATCAGCAGGTGTGCATGGGTGTTTAATACCACTTCAGAGTTCTGTTTGTATCTTACCAGTCTTACATTTGACTCATACTAGTTGTATTCACTAGTATTTATCAGAGATGAGCAACACTGCTATACAGAGTACTTGGAATATTTGATTTTAACAGATATTTACCATGTAACAGTTAACTTTTTCACTGTGTATACTGGGATCTATTTACCAAAACTTCCACAGTAGACATTTTATGAGGTAATGTTCAGAATGTCTAAACACTGTTTCATTTATTCCAGTGTGTTTACTATGTCTACACCTCATACTTGCTGTTACTAGAGGGAACTGTACCATCCCTTAAGAACTATTTGTGCTGATTTAAACTGTAGAAGCCGCAAATGTTCAGACTGGAAAACAGAATGATGGTTAGCTGCTGAACAGCCAAAAAGAGCAAAAAACACTATCTCGACCAGATTGTTGAATAAGTGAAATGGCAGCAGCCATAGTCCATCTTATTTGCCACACTTTTGACAAAGAGAAAATGAATGTTGCAAATGTGCAAAATAAAATCTTTAACACTTTCTGACACTTCAAGAGTTTCTTCCCAGGTTTCACTGAAAAAAACCCCCAATCATTCTATTCCTGAAGATAATTAACACTACAGGCCTGGGAAGGTGAAGATGCTTTCGCAAAGCAATCTGAAGTCTGCAATCTGAATACCTGCAAGAAGAGATTAGCTTTATAATACTGTGCTGTCAAGTGAGAATTACCTAGTGCACACTGGGCTATTTATAACAGCTTGATATAATGTTAGTAAGTGTTCAATGGCTGGGGGTTTTATTAGTTTTAAGGAAAATCACTTTCCATAGTTGACTCTTTAAACAACTTGGACCTATTATCTTGACCACTTAGGAATTCTCAATGTTTTGTGTACTGTTTGCTCATCCTGAAGCCAGTGTGATCTCCAAAACAAATCAGAAGACATTATACTAAACAATTAGCATAGTAATTGGGAGACCAAGTGGAAGAACATCAAACCATCTCTAAACAAAGAGTTAACTGCAGTTGAATTCTAGGCCACTAAATAGCCATATTCAGGAGGGCTTTTATGATACCTAAAAATCAATTTAGGAATCGTAAGTGCTACTGCTGAAATAGTCATCATCTCTAACAAACTGAAATCAATAAAGGAAAAAATTGACTCTAAAGTGCAACTGCATAAAGCAATTACTTTCAAAATACAAGTCCTGTGAATTCAGACATCCAAACACAACAGACATCCAAATTTACAAACATTATCTGCTTGTCAGAGCAGTAGGATCAGCAATTAAATTCCAGTGTAAGAGAGAAAAATGGTTTACTGAAGAACCTGTAACTTCTTGCATAGCTGTCTAGGAGGGCAGGTAGCCAGGCCAAAGAGACTGGCTCAGCATGAGAGTGTTCTGAAATCATAAATACATCTCTGAATGTGTTTATGAACTTGGTGATGTTCATTCATGAGACAAATCACACTAAAGTGATCTTAACTCTTCCAAAGATAGCATCTAAAGGCATTCATTGAGTTTTTACCACTATATAATCTTAGGTTTGTACCAGTTTGGACAGTTTGCCAGTTGTAGCACATTGATCAGGAACTGCTGGCAACTGGAAAAAACATTTCAAAGCAATTTTCTAAAAAATTTTAAAAAACCTCACCAAAACCCCAAGATTCTTGGAAAGGGATTCATACTCAGAAAGGCTTAGGCACAGAAGCTTCTGCATTAGGTTATCCAGTGTTCACTGCCCAATGCCTGGCCTAATCCACAGCCTCGTGTTCTGCAGCATCACAGCTACCATCATGCAGGATTTGACATACAAGACGTGCATGTTGGCACTTAAGTCACAACTTTTACATGCCCTTTGGTTTTGTTTGGCAGCCCTCACCATACTATTATTTTAAGACTGCTAGCTTTGTTACTGATGTTCCCTCATTTGTGTAATTCCATTTATTTCAGTAAGATTAGTCAGAATTTAAAGAGAAAATAAATGGGAGAATCAGACTCTGTCTGCAAATCCTTGCATTTCCATCACAATGGCTATTTTAACTGAAATATTAGGTGAGCATGATGAATCTACTGCATGTTCATTTAGATTATGAAAAGGAGCTCAAGTCTCTTCAAATAATAAAGTTATTTTTAATGATTCTCACAGAAATGCGGATCCTCATTATGTTACATTGTCAGTCCGTAATTAATACAGTACAGTAATACAAATGACTAGAAATGTAAGTCTTACGTGGCATGATGCCCTGGTCCACCAGTTGTTCTCTTGTCCGTCTTTGTTGTAGTCTCAGCTGAAGTACTGACAAAAGAAAACAATAATTCATTCGTATGTGAGCACCCTATCCCTCTGAAAGTACAAAGAATTCACGAGGTACTGTATTTCAACTTCAGTACTATTTGTTTTCCATACGTAATCAGACCTGAAAGTAACCTCTAACCCAGCTACCATTAAGGAGCAACTGCTATTAACATAGGTAGCAGTGACCGCTTCCAAATCCTAGTTATACTGGAATTTGCTGCTTTGTGGCCACACCTGATAAATGGACTACATTTCATCCATATATCCACTTCTATCAGCTAGGCCTCATAAAAGGTATTAAGTATCCATTTGAATCTAGGAATTTTTTATTCCCCTTGTAACACTACTCAGAGAAGATTCAATAAAACTTCATCTATAGTGAGCTATACAGATTTTATACCATAAATTGCAATACCTAATGATCATATAGCCTTCTTACATATCTTCAACCAATCTTACATGACTGCACTATGCTGGAACAGAAATTATGTTGGCAGAAGATTTTAAAAGGAAAGATATGGGTTGTTTTTTTAATATATATATATAAAGGCTTATTGTATATTTAAATAAATCCTGCTGAAACATAAAAAACTGAAGAGAGAAAACATTTTACCTGGCTTTTTTAAAAACACCAGAACAACGAGGAACAGACCTTATTCTCTCTCCAAACACCAGAAAATGCTGTTTCCCACTTAATCGAGATATATTTTATCATAATTATTTCAAGGACCAAATAAATCCAATACTGTCAAATTTGGGAAAAAACATTTCAGTTTCACAGGTAACTTCTTATGTTTCATACATTTCATAAAATGTCCAAAGGTTCTCATTGTTACTGAAGGAATAACCAATGTGACACACATTAAATACTATACCAGGAACTGCACAAACCCTGGGGGAGGGCACAGACATAAAGGCTTCATACTTTCAAAGATGAGGGTTTTTCTGCAAATGTACCCAGAAAAAAATCCAAAATAAAATAAGAACTTGTTTCTTTTGTTGTTCCCTTCCCCTGTTTCCTTATCAATTTATCACAACACTTCATTATTTTTTAGATATAGACATTACCCTAATGTGAGATTTGATCTTTTGAACAAGAGATGGTAAAGAAAAAAATATTAAAGATGTAATATTTACCTTCTTTAATTTTGCCTTGGTCTCTTATTATGAATGTGTGATTATAGCATGCTGTTCCCATTGTGTTTCACAAGGAAGCAAAACAAACTAATGCATTGTCCAAAACATCAAAATGAATGTAATTTCTAAAAAATTAGGCTAAGTTCATTGTTTCCAGAGGTTAAAAGGAACCAACTTATTTCCTGTTCTACAGTACAGGAAGGATACTCCTCTGGCTAAAGCATTAAGACCAGGAATAGCAAGTCCTGAAAACAAGGACATTATTTTCTTGTATCACACAAACATCGAGAACTTAAATATAAACATTTCAGGGTTGTGGTACAGCAGATCTGTTCAGACTTTACAATATTGCTACACAAGAATTACAAAGGACAGAGATGGGAAAATACAAAAATAACAATAGTAAAATGTAAATTAATGGAAAGTCATTCAAAACATATTGAGTTCCTCTGGAAACTTGAAAATACCTGCTTTGAGTAATGAATTGTATTTTCCAAGTAATATTAAATAACTATAAAAAGGGAAGACTTATAACAGTTTGAATTATTTTTGGCTTCCCTTAATTTCAGCTAGCTCCAGGTAAGCCATGACCTCTTCTTACGGTAGCTCTTGCTAGTAAATGCAAATGTATGTTGTCTGAAGTCTTGAACCAACTGAAACGATGCTATTAGACTCCTTTCAGCAGCATTTCCTAGGTCAGGTTTGGTGTATGGTGTAGCATTAAGTTCAGAGCACGGGCAGAGAAAGTTCAAGTCTTCAGGCAGAAAACCATGTGGGTTTCTAAGTCTCACTGATCTAATCTGCTCCCGAACACAGAGATAAGTGTGTGCAAACACACATTTATGCAACTGTGCATCCAACTTTAAAATCCCACAAGCTTTATACAAGTGTGAATTAAGACAAATAATGTATTGGTCAGGACTTGGCTCATTCAAGAAATGCACACCTGAATGGATGTGCACTTTAAGCATAGGGTACAATGTTACGACATTAAGCTTCTATCCCTGTGGCTGCACTAGCACAAAGCACTGAGAAATTCACTGACTGGCATGATGTTTAAAGGAAAGCAAACTCTTGGTATGTTGTTTTGGGTTCTCTTGCTTACAACTGTAAAATCAAGACAGCTCAGAGTTAGTCTTAAAACTAAACAGGCAATCCCTTTAAAAATCTTAAGTTTTACACATCCAAATGATGTGAGAGCCAATTTCTAAACAGCATGGCAAGACTACCGTATGTCACACTCTGTTTTTTACTTTCTTCTGTTCTTCACACAAACTATGTCTTCTTTTACACAACTGGGAAGCTGTGGAAAGGGTTAAAAAGCATGTTCTGCTCTGGGCAGGAATCTCATCCATGCTATACAGCTGTCTTTTGTCCATATCTACACCATACTTAAATTTGTCTTTCTTAGAACACCAAGCACACTACAAATATGTCTACCAAACCTTTTACCTAGTTACAAGTCAGTTTTAAACATATGCCTCTTTATTTCAGGCTCAAGGTCTTCCAAGAAAAATGACCTGCTCCAATATCAGTTATGTCCAGGGCAGAGCTGATACATCTCATCAGACACAGTAACTAACACAGAATTAGTATTTTTAAGTAATTTGTGGTGTCAGTGATGATCAGATATTTGGCTTAAGCATTGAAACTGAGAGAATACATGGTAGACTATAGCAGAAGGATGAGAAGAACAGTAAGAATGTACCTGCACATAAACCATATGCAGCCAAGTGTGAAGCTTTAGCGTTTTTTAGCAAAAATGTATGTAACAAATAATTATGGTCTTTCATATCATTATTTGCCTACACTTCATCTATTAATCTACAGTGGGCATCTCAAAGCAAGTAAGGGATGATTGTGAAGTTGTCCCATGTGTATCTGGACATGTCATGTGGGAGGCCTGAAAAAATAAGAGCTATAGAAGACATAGAACATGCAGCTATTCATTTATTAAATGTATCAGGAACTTCTATGTTACATAGTAAAGAAAGAACAGCCTGTAGCATGACTCATAGGAGAGCACTGCAGTGGGAATACTAAAGAAGAGATGACTCATGGTTAGAAAGCTGGTATAAGATAATCATAGAACACTTGACTTGACCAGAGCAAGAAGGTTAAACGGAAAAAAAGCTGGATGAAAACCAGATGTTTGCTTTTGTGAAAAACCCCCAAATTAAGAAGTTTAAAACACAAAATTTGGTGCCTGAAGTTTTGTGTTTTGTTTAAGTAAATATTAAGCAGTTGAAACCATTATTAACGAAGTTGCTTAACAGAAAGTAACTGTGAATACAAATCCTAAATATATTATGTTTTGATGTTTAAGATCTGAAAAAAAACCCAAAAACTTTTGCTTTTCTAAAGCAAACAGATGGGGGGAAAAACCTAATATTTGTATCTCAATAAGAGACATAAAGACTTAAAGTATTTTTAGCCCCCACAGCAACAAGTTAAAAGCAGAGACGTTTCTAAGGAAGAAATGGTAACACTTGGTAATTCTTTTGGCAAAGAACTGCTGCTGTATTTCAGTGAGAAACATCCTACAGATTAGAATGCAGGCTGGTTTAAATCTAATGTAATTAAATCTAATACACTTTCCTTATCACATACATATAAAACCATATAGCAAGAAATTTCTACAACAGTCAGTAGTAATACACAAAATAGGTAAATCTAAAAAAAAAGGTAATCACAGGACACAATTTCCAAAAAGATCTACAGGCTTTATTATACTGTGCTATTTGCTCTAGGGTTCTGTTGTTTTGGGGTTTTTATGGAGTGGTGGGGTTTTTTGGTTGGTTAGTTGCTTCCCCCTCTCCCTCCTCTCCCCTGACTGCAAAGAACCATTTTCAGACAATCCAGTGTGGAATCTGGGGAAAAGGGAATTCAAAAGACATGAGGGACTACAAAACAAAGTTCCCCATGGGGTGGTACCTACTCAAACACTGTGTTTAATAGATAGCTCTTATCAGGGTAAAGCCATTCAGCTTGTTGCCCAATGGTTTACCTCTCACATTTTTTAAACTAGGCATTAAGGTTACCTGCATGACATCTAAAATCATAGAAGATTATCTCCAAAATAAAGGCCTAGAACTGAAAAAGGTTTAGATATGTTAAACACTATTAATGTCAGTAATAATGTTCTTCTTTTTAAAGTGTATGTGTAAAAGAAGAGCTATGTTAACCCCACCGAGCAAATCTAGTTACCAAAAGACAGCACAAATATTTTGCACTTAACATTATCTGGCAGGAATCCCCCTTCACATCACTGCAACTCTAAGAAATTGTCTTTGAACTGCTTCTGAATAAAAGCCATGCAAGAAAGGTCTGTCAAAGTCCTGTTTTGACTGAGGGGGAAGGGAGGATACTCCTTTTTATTTTCAAGTCAGTGTATGATTTAAGAGTAACACTAATGCCAGATAAAGAGATTCCAAAATTTCCATATGTTTTCTTCAGTCAATAAAAAACGATCAGTAAAATGATGAAAAATAAAAATCTTACATGGCTCATTTAATAAGTACTGAAGAAATCAAAAAGCATAATCCCTTCTCACAATAAGAACATCAGGTCATCTGACTTTTATAAAGTCAGTAAGCATCTTCTGACTTCACTGGAGGTACAGAATTCTCAGCACCTGAAAAACTGAGTGCCAGAGCCTGGTGCTCCCATTCTTACAGTTT